>NC_045446.1:122858520-122875384 GCF_002776525.5 Piliocolobus tephrosceles
CAGGGCCCCGGAGCGCCGCCGCGCGGGGAAGGAGCTGACAGGGCCCCCGAGCGCCGCCGCGCGGGGAAGGAGCTGACAGGGCCCCGAGCGCCGCCGCCGGGGAAGGAGCTGACAGGGCCCCCGAGCGCCGCCGCCGGGGAAGGAGCTGACAGGGCCCCCGAGCGCCGCCGCCGGGGAAGGAGCTGACAGGGCCCCGAGCGCCGCCGCCGGGGAAGGAGCCGCTCACAGTGGGCACCTTTGGCCGCTGCCTTCATGCTAGTTTGGGCCCCAGCGGCCTCTCCCCTCCACCCCTGCTTCTTACCCCCACCTTCAAATCAAGCCTCGCTGGCAGCTCTACCCACAAGATCTCAACGTCCCTATTTCCAAGGGGGGCCATGCTAAAAACGGCCCATCTCTCTTGATGGGGAGCCTTTGAAACCGGGCCAGGGAGAGCAAGGGAAGGGGGACAGACACCCACCTTTTTTGCGCTTGAGCTTACGCTTGCGCTGCTTGTTGACAAAGCAGGCAGCCAGGGTGCTGAACAGGATGGCAGCTGCCAAGAAGCAGATGGTAGCTACGATTCCCGCCAGCACAGGCCGCGCCAGCCCTTCCTCGGTCAGGTCCGGCTGCGGGAAGATGTCTGCAGGGAGGGTGGGGAGCACTCATGAGCCCATCCTTCCCCGGGACCTCACCTGCTCCGACCTTCAGTCCCCACGTGTTTCACCCTGCTTTTGTAGAGCACAGTATCGCGGCTCAGGCTCCACGCTGAACTCTAGCACTGAGGAGGTCTGGATGGTGTCACGAAGAGGAAGAAGACAGGAGAGTCTACAGAAGTCAGTCTCTCCAGAGGGTGTAAAGAAGAACACATCTATGCCTACCCCCGTGGGGATGATGACTTCAAGAGTAATCTCTACTTATCTAGGGCTCTGCCTTCTGCAAAGTACCTTCACGCACGTTATCAGCTCTTCTCGTGTTAACCCCATGAGGTACACAGAGCACACATACTGTTCTCATTCTCTAAATGAAAGGGCTCCGATCCACTGAGGTGGAGAGACCTGCTTACGTGGATATTGCCATCAGTGCCCAAACCAGAATGCAGCTGCCTGCTCCCAGTCTGGGATTTCCTGCTTCACACCACGCTGTCTCTACAAAAGGAGAGCCCAGGTGTGAAGGCAACTTGAGGATGAAATACTACTGCAGGAAGAGGGATTATTACTACAAAATTCAGATCCAAATGTATTTAACCCCTTCCAGCACAGGCATGCAATGTCCTCAAGATTCGCACCCTGGTCATCTCAGGCATGGAAGTACCCTAGAGCTGGCAGGGACAGCAGCGATGGAGCCAAATCTCTTGTTTCACTGTAAAGAACTGAACGTCCTCCTTTCCTGCCCAAGTCCACAGAGCTCATTATGACCCAGCCAAGACCAGACCCCAGCCTACCTTCTTATACTCATAGGAAAGCTATGTCAGTAAGTGCCACTGCTTAGGTTCAGCAAAGGCAAAATCAATAGATTGTAATGTATTTGGCCAGAATTCATTGCTGCATTGATAATAATGGATAAAAATAATCCAGATGATGCTGATTTTCTGAGGGGAAAATGAAAGCTACAGCCTTTGGAAATGGGGGACCTAATACGGGGAATGCTGAGGCTGCTGCCTCCTCCTTCTCCCGTGTGGAAGGGTCTGATGAGGCACATTTCCTGCCAGGAGCTGGCAGAGAGCTACTGAGCACAGAACTGTCAGGGGTGGGCCCACACAACACCCCTTCTTCAGCTCCAGCCTTGGCTGCAAGCTCTCATCTCTGTTCCTCCAACTCTGAGTCTATTCCCCGGAGAGAAGTCAAGAAGGACTGTGGGTTCTGCTACCTGTAGGACACAACTTTGTTTTTTTAAAGCCCGTTGGTGCCTAATGTATAAAGCAGAAATCGCACTCCACACCCACCCCTGCACTCGTGCTCCCTGCAGTGTGCCCACACCAACACTTCCCCAACTCTACAAGTCCTGCCGCATGAGCTCCTCAGACGAGGTCGCTGCCACCTGGTACCAGGAGTCTCTGGGTGAGCAGTGCCCGAGGAAATGATGCCATCACTTGCTTATAAGCAACAGCCTTTTTCCGTACCAAGGACACCCCTTCACTGGTGGAGGAACACTGCTATGTCTTAGGAACTATAGCTGGAGAGAAGATGTGTAGAAATGGGACCAGGGCCAACGGAAAGAAAGATAAATGGAGAAAATGCTAGGGGGTTGGCTTTATTTAGCCTTAGAAATCCAGAGAAAGGAAGGAAGGAAGGAAAACACCAAACAACAATTTTCCAAATAAAACCCACATAATTAGAAAGAAGTCTATCACAAGCATTCGATAAACATGGTTGACCTGTTGTTTCCTCCGATTCACAGCCCCTCCCCCACAAGAGGAAACTGAAAATGTATAGCAAATAGCACTTCAATCAAGTCCTTTTTGACTACTATAATGAGAAAATTAGTTGAATTTATTTCTGTGGCTGTCTTATACAAGTGTCAGAAACTCAGCTTCTGAGCTTCACAAAATAGCACGCATCATGGAAATATGGGTTTGGTGGGCTTAAGAAAGGCTACGATTCACACAGCTGCAACCAGGCACTCCTTAGTTTCCAATCCAGCCTCTCCTCATGGAGTCACTATTTCACAAAACGACCCCCATGCAGCTCTGGGGCTTATGTCCGTAGAGTTGCAAGAGCACCCTCAACCCCAAATACCTGTGCTGGAGACGCCGGCGATGTTGCTGGGCTCGCTGATCAGATCCTGCATGACGGCCAGAACCCGGAACTCGTACCACGTGTCCTACAGCACCAGGGACAATACCCAGTCAGCCGAGAGACCTGAGATTGAACACTGTCCCCACAAACACTCATCCTGCACACAGCCTTGCAAAGGGCAGGGCGCCCAAAGCACGAGAGGACTGCTAAGCGTCTAATGCTAAGTGATGGTAGCACTGGCCAATTGCTGTGGTGTAAACACTCTTACAATGGCTGACTTCAAGCTACGAATGTGAGGTCACCAAAAGCGCTAGGAAGAGATATGTACAACAGGTTCTCCAGGGCCACTGGGAGCCCACTCCAGCAACCACTATTAATAAATAAGTGTCCAGGAAGGAAGACAGAAAGATAGATAAGATTGTATCTTACGAAACCAGCTGCTTCCTCTCCCCAGCTAGATATCCAAGTTTAACAGGGCTACTGGAAAAACGGATAATGCACTTTCCTCCAGGGACTCTAAATTATTAGAGGAGGGGTCCTTCCCTGGACAAACCTAGAAGAGAATTCTTCTTGGAATTTCTCTGCCCATCCCAGGTTAGGCTCAGCAAGGGGCTGGGGTCAGTGCTCTGATTATGCCGGCTGGCCTCTCAGCCTGCTCTGCCCAGTTTGTGGCGGTGCTGGGGCCCTCAATAGAACACAGGTCCCCGCTGCCCTGGAGCTGGCCCCAAGCCTGCAGACCATGATCTGAGGAGTCCAGGCCTTGGTAGCGAGTCTGGGAGAACCCAGGACCAGTGGTGAGGAGGTACAGTATGTGGCTGGCCTCACACACCCAAAGTTGGTCACTCAAAGCTTCCAGTGCCTCTGGAGTCTTGTCACTTCCAGGATTTGGGAAGCAGCAGCAAGGAAGAGCAAAGCCCTCACCTGTGACAGATCCTTGGCAAAGAACTCTCCATCAGTGCCGGGGATGGCATCGTCGAGCATCTCCCAGCGCTCCCCGACGCGGAACTCCATGATGTAGCGGTCGATGGGAAAGCTGTGGTTGGCAGGCGGAAGCCAGGACAGGAGCACACCCTGCTGAGTCCGATTGGCTATGAGGCACCTCGGTGGGGTGACCAGCACCAGGGGTTCTGGAGTTGTAATAGGGAATGCTGCGGCAGGGGAGGGAGAAGAACCACAGCGCATCAGCAAGGCCCAGGGTGGCTGCCGCACTCCCACACTCCCGTGCACACATGTCAGGGCCCAGAGGGAAGCAGAGTCAGGGCCCCAGGGCCCAGGGCTTCAGAGTTCTGTCTTCAGAGTGCATCTAAAGAGCATACATAAGGGAATCGTGTACTGCAAAAGGGAAGAGAAATGGGAACTATGGAGAAGGAGGAATAATTAAATGTTATCAAAGTATCTCCTGTGCTCTTCCAGGGAGCTAGGGATATCTTCTTTCTCACAGCACAGCAGTCGCTCCTTCCATTCCCTTCTTGGCCGGGGCTTGGGGGTCAACACGAGGCCCCACAGAGGTGCCAAGGACTGGAGGTGAGCATCCCAGACTGCTGTCCACCTTGGCAGAAGCTCAGGAGCGAATTCTGGGAAAGGGGTTGGAGTCGGGCCACCCACACCACCTAGGAAAAGCCTGTTCACAGCGGCCCTTTCTCTGGCTCCAGAGCAGAGCAAACACAACTGTGGCCAGGCAGGGAGGAGTATGAGACTGCCTCCAGGAAGGTGACCGGGAAGACTCCACAGCAGGAGGCAGCCACGTGCCTACCGCCCAGTGAGGCTGGGGCCAAAGGCAAGAACCAGCAGGCGCTGTCAAGGAGGGAGGATGCCCAATCTCCCCTGAAAGCCACAGAAGTGGCAAACATGTGGCCTGACAAGGAAAGAGAAAATTCTAAGTGTCTTTCTTCCATCTGAAAAAGCAACAGGAACTCGGCCAACAGCACTCTGATGCGGGGCCAGCAAACCCCACAGAGGCCACAACAAATCCTCACGGGGAGATCAGACAGCATGGCTCCGTGGAACACTCAGCAAGGTACCCGGCACGCAGGAAACCAAACCAACTGCTAGCTGCCGGGGCCACTGCCCCCACCACCTCGACAACCCCGGCTCCCAACATCCCACCCCGGGCCCTCACCTAAAGTGTTCACAGTGACCACCCCACTGAAGGCGCTGGTTCCCAGCTTGTTCTGGGCCAGGACGCTGAACTGGTACGCCGTCTCGGGCTCCAGGGTATCCACCAGCAACCAGCTGGGTCCTGGCGGCACTGGCAAGGACAGCCAGTCATGGGGCCCAAACTGTGCCCGCTTCATCCTGGCCAAAAGAGAGAGACAGGATAGGGGACGAGGGGCGGGGTGGGTTACACTGGAGAGAAGAGGGTGCATGCAGGGTGCTCAGGGAGAAGGCACTGGTGGGCCTGGTGTTCCCAGGTTCAAGGGCAAGAAGAGGGCATGGCCCAGAGTGGATGACCTGCCCAGCTTTGACTGTGCCAATCCTGATGCCGGGTCACCGACCGCAGCTGGCACCTTTTCTACCAAAGGGGCCTTTAGGTGCAAGTCATGCTCAGGACACTGGTCCAACTGATTACCAGCCGCACTAGGAGAATCCCACCCTGGTCGAAACCCTAAGAACAAGCTCTGCCTGGGGAGAGTAAGGACACTGGGGTGTGGGGAGAAGCAGTTCAACAGTGGTGGGATGAGGGAAGGAGCCCGGGGGACCTGGCTGCACACACCCCCAGGGACAGCCGAAGTAGGGCCTCGGGTCACCCACAGGGCTCATTCATCCAATCAGACTTAAGTCATCTGAGATGTCCGGGGTATAAGACCACAATGACCAGGGGTTTCCCCACAGTGGGACCAGGATCCCTAAGGCCGCAAGGGTTAGAAGTCACATCAGGAAGGTCACGCTCTGCACGGAGAGTAGGAAGACAGGGCCGAGGATGTTCCCTTGTTCCACAAGCTCCCAACTCCCAGCAAAGCCGGTGGGCTATGGGTGCAGTGCCGCCACGTCACCACAGGGAGGAG
Source organism: Piliocolobus tephrosceles (assembly GCF_002776525.5). Taxonomy (NCBI): domain Eukaryota; kingdom Metazoa; phylum Chordata; class Mammalia; order Primates; family Cercopithecidae; genus Piliocolobus; species Piliocolobus tephrosceles. The sequence goes on from NC_045446.1 coordinate 122,864,240, forward strand.
ACATGGTCCTGTGGGACTGGCCCTCTCCTTGCAGCCCTGAGCTGTAACCTGGTGGGTGCCCTCCAGGACCCGCTCCCAGGCTCCTGGCTCACTAACCCAGGAGGGTGAACTGAGGCAGCGGAAAGCAGAACAAAAAGAAGCCGGCGCCAAACGTCGGAGTCAGTACAAAGAGTTAGAGGCAGGCAGAAAGAAAGGAGACATCCCCACCTCGGCCCCGCCCTTCCCTGCCCCAGGCAACAAAGCAGCGAGGAGCCACGTGTGGAAAAGCAGTGCAGACAAACAGCAGCGTGGAGCAGTGCCGCAGGCAGCAGGGGAGCCCCAGTCCACGCCTGAACCCCCCGCCGGATGTCCAGACCTCCCACCCAGGCATCTCCAACAACAGCTTGGCCACACCAAATGTCCCACCCTGGCCACCAAGGCGCTGAGCAGCACCAGTCTCGCAGCAGCCACCGGGCAGGCTGGTTAGGGCCCCCACGCTGCTGCCGGAGGAACAGAGTAAAGGGATAGGAGGTGAGCTGCTGCAACTCCCATCATCTAGGTGCAGTTTTCCAACTCAGAATCAAGACACCCAGGACACTCCGTCTGAGAAGCGGCCACCGAACTACCGTGATGGGAGACAGGGCGGGTTCCCCTCTCAACTTCCCCTGCTGCTGAGAAGTGGATAAAGGGGTCTCCCTGAACCCCCGAGCTGCCTCTGGCACCCGCCTTTTCCTCCTCCCCAGGCTCGAGTGAGCTTGGCTGGAGAGACACGTGCAGGCAAGACAGGTCTAAAAGAAGGCACTGAGGGGCTCCCCCTCCCAGCTCAAGGCTGTCACCCCCGGGACAGGGCAGGTGGCTGCCACTCTTGACTCAGACAGGAGTGTGGGGAGGGACAGCCCTGGGGGGATGGGAGGAGTCAGCCAGGCTTTTGTCTCCTCCCCTCCTGTGCCTCCTGCCCTCACCCCGCTTGGCACATTTTTGAGATCTCTATCTATCGTAAGGTTTGTGCAAAGATCTCAAATCACTGCATCTGGCTAAACTGACAACAGAGGAACGAAAACAATCAACACATGGTCCTAGAGAGAAAATGCAGGGGCTGACCCCAAGGCCGGGAAGTGAGCATCACCTCTCCACACCAGTTTCTGTGGCCACTGGGGAAGAGACAGAATAAAAACTAGACCACAGGAGGTGGGGAGGATGAACACGTACAAAACATAGTGAGAAAGAACCAGTAAGACCTGGTATTTGCCAGCACAACAGAGGATTACAATCAACAATAATGTATCATACATTCTTCAATCACTGTGAGTATAACTGGATTGTTGGAACACAGAGGACAAATGTCTGAGGGGTGGATACCCCTTTACTTCGATGTGATTATTACACATTGCATGCCTGTATCAAAATATCTCATGTACCCCATACCTATAAATATATGTACCATGTACCCACAAAAACTACAAATACAAAAATACCAAAAGAAATTTAAGTTCTAAAAACTAGACTCTACACTTAAGGCTGGGCAATTTCACAAAGCCCTTGAGGGGCAGAAGTCTCTTCCAGGCTCCAGAGGAATCCAGAGGATGAAGCAGGACATCAAATGAGGCAGTAGATGAGCAGGGAGAAGGCACAGAGAGGCCCAGACCCCTCAGGCCACAGGGACACAGCCATGCCCAGAGTCCCTTCAGACCCCTCCCATCACCCTCAAGGACCTCATCACTGTCTCAACCCACCTCACTCTATGCAGGGCCAGGAACTGCAGCCTCCTCCTACCTCCCCCCACCCAGAGTGGCCTGCAGGCAGGTGTGGGAGGGGAGAAGCAGAGAGCAAAGCATGCCGGGGTGACTCACAGAGGTCCGTACCAAACTGAGAATGTCTGCTCGTAGCCTCCATCATAGCCTGGTTCCCAGGACACGTTGGCAGTTGTCATGGAGACCTGGACCCGGACACTGCCCGGGGCATGGGGGCTGGTGCCTGGAGATCAAGTGGAGACCTCTCAGCCTGAAAAGAACTCAGCCACGTGGCTGGGTGCCCACCGTCTCGCTGTGGGGAACCTGAGAGGCTGAAGCGCATGGCAGCGGAGCGCAATATTGCAAGTGAAGGGATAGGGGCGACGGGGTGCTCTTAGGTGCTGACTCCCCTGACCCTGCTGGTTAGTGGGGTTGGAGCAGGAAGTCTGTCCCAATGTGCGGTCTAGTCCAACCAGGAGATCACATAGCATCAGGAATGGGTCCAATAGAAACCAGAGCCCTTCTCGTCCTGGCCCAAATCCTGTGCTTCTCTGGTAAGCACAGAAACACTGTCTCCTAAGGTGGCAGGCACAGCCACAGAGTCCCCTCCTGTAAGGTTCTCTGGCCTCAGAAGACACCCCAATGCCGGCGTGCGGGCAGCACAGCACAGCAGTCAGGAAGCCTCATCCTGGCTTCGACTCCCGGACCCACTACTTCTTAACCATGAGACGCCGGAGAAAGCGTTCGGGTCACGCCAACCTCTGCTTCGAGGAACATACACTAGGGAAAGCTCAGCTCGCACCTCCTGAGTTGTGAAGGATGAGCTGTGCAGACCACTTAGAACGGAACCTAAAACTGGTGGTAAAGGCTCAAAAGGCGTTGTGCCTGTGACTGTGACTGTAGCCATCAGGACCCAGAAGGACAGGCTGAGAGGGTCCAGGCGAAGGTCCTGGGACACGCGCCTTGGGCAATCAGAAACAGGAACGCCCAGACACAGAACACCAGTAACCTCCTCCTGCCCAGCCTCCACACGCCAGGCCTGGCCTGCAGGTCTCAGCTCTGCCCTCATCTGAGATGCTGCACAGTCCCTGTCTCCCTCATTCCAGTCCTCCAGCTTTCCCTAAGGCCCTTAAAGGCTCTGCAGTCCCTTCCAGCCACACAGCCGCCTCTTTCCCAGGTGGGCTGCTGTGGACATCAGGCCTGTCCCCAAAAAGACCTCCCTGAGGACAGGAGCCATGCTGCCCTTCCCTGACAGAGCCCACAGGGGCAAAGACTGCAGGTGCTAGACTCGGGGATCAGGGCTGGACAGACTTAGGAAGGATGCCCGAAGAGTGCAGTGGCCACCAGGGGATGCCCCCAGCGTCCAGCACCCCACCCCCAGCCAGCCTGTTCTGGCCCCACCGCCCTGTCAGACACGTACCGATGACGGTGAGGTGGGTGCTGGCAGTGATGCTCGTGACCACGTTGGTGGCAACACATTCCCACTCCCCGTGGTCCTCCTTACTCAGGGCACGGAACTGCAGGCTCCCACTGGGTAGGGCACTGTGCTTGCTTCTGCTGGGCTTCCCTACCTTGGTGAACAAGGGGCAGGGAAGAGGGCGGGAACAGAAATGGGGGTGAGGAGAGAAGCCCTAACTGGATGGGAAGGACGCGCCTGAGGCCCCGGCCCACCCATGCTGCCCCTCCTCCTGAGTGCCTGCTGCTCTTCAGGGTCAGCTCACTGCTCGGCATCTAGCCTGGTCAGGGCAGGTCAAGAATAGAACTGCTCGCTGTGTCCTCACACCTCCCCGCAGCCCCAGGAGCTCCAGGGCCCAGCTACCTTTCTCCACGTGATGACAGGAAAGGGGTCCCCCGCAGCCGCGCAGGGGATAAGCAGCTCCCGGCCGGCCTCCTGCCTGTACTCCCAGCCTGGTAGCACCGTGAAATAGGGGGGGTCCTGGGGAGGAAAGCACAGGCACCCTCATGAGGCCGGGGATCCAGGTGCCCAGCTCATGGAGGCGGTCACAGCCCCAGGACCTCACCTTCAGGACAAGCCTCGCAGGGGAAGACTGGCCCATGGTCCCCAGGGTGTTGTAAGGCACACAGGTGTAAGTGCCAAGAGCCTCCTCTGTGGCCTCCTCAATTCGAATGGAGCCATCCTCCATCAGGGTCCAACCCAGGTTCTGCCAGACACAGATGACAGAGCAAGGAACGCTGGTCAGAGACTCCGTGCTCCATCCCAGGCTGGGTCCCAGCTGGGCCAGGCAGCACGTGGGATGGCATGCAGCTCCAGCCTGGGCACGTGGGATGGCATGCAGCTCCAGCCTGGGGTGGGCAGTACCCACAGACCCCCAGAGACCAGAGACCCCTACGGAAGCAGCTCTCTGTTTGCCCAGGGCTTTTGGAAGGGGCCGTGAGTCCTGACAGAAATCCACAGCCCAAGGTGGCATCACAGTACTGGGGGGAGCCCTCACTCCAACCCCCAACATGCATCTCTCTAGCACCTTCTCGACCTGCAGGGGGCGGCCGTCCTTGTTCCACTTGACCACGGTGGCTGGTGGTTCTGCATCCACAGGGCAGCGGATGTAGCCATGGATCCCCACGGGCACGTAAATTACAGGGGGCATGTTGAGGACACGGGCTGGATCTGCACAGAGGAAGCACAGATGGGAAAGCAGACACAGGGAAGAAAGGTGAGAATCCAGGCCGGAGGCAGCCCATGCACCAGCCCAGGTGCTCGGAACTTTGGTTCTGAAAGTCTGGAGGCACTCAAAGGCACGTCTCAGCCTGCTCCCATCCTCAGTGCCCGTCATGCTTTGCCATGGACCTCACCCGCTGAATGAGGACTCTCAGTGCCCATTTCCCCCAGTTCCTAGACCCTGAGCCTCAAAGCCAGCATTTTCCCACAACCTTTCCCAACAGCTCCTTATCCCAAAGTCACCTGAGCAACAAGCAGTACCTCCTCTCTACATCCTAAGCCAAAAGAACACTATCATAGGCTTAACCACAAAGGGGATATTTTTCCTCCCCATTCTGCTGGTTGTCCAGCCTTCCTTAGATTCAGTTTCCCCATCTGATTCTGCAGTTGAAATGCAGAATCAGGCCAGGTGCAGTGGCCCACACCTGTAATCTCAACACTTTGGGAGGCAGGGGTGGGGGACTGCTTGAGGCTAGGAATTTAAGACCAGCCTGGGCAATTTAGCGAGACTCCAACTCTACCAAAAAAAATGTTGAATTATCTGGGCATGGTGGCACACACCTGTGGTCCCAGCTACTCTGGAAGTTGAGGCAGGGGGATCACTTGAGCCCAAGAGTTTGAGGCTGCAGTAAGCCGTGATGGCACCACTGCACTCCAACTTTGATAACAGAGCAAGACCCTGGCTCTTGGAGGAGCAAGAAGAACCTCACACCTCTTGTGATGCAGGCTGAGTCACCTCCTCTCAGTACTCCCGTTTCCCCTGAGGGCTACGGAGGAGAAGGATCCAGAACTAGGAAGGCAGTGAGGATGAATGAGCTGGTATCTTTTAAGCATTCTGAGCTCCTCAGAGAACAGCATTACATAAATACCAGGCTGAGTTATATATTTAGACACAGCTTCCTACTTTTGTATGGTAGAGTTTTTTTTTTTCTTTCTCCAAGGTTTTCAAAGGGTTTATGAATGGGAAATACTCTGAACACTGCTTTTTAGCAGAAATAAAAATCCTTGTCTCACCCACCTGTAAATCTCAACCCCCTGGATTTTCTTTGAAGACAGGAAGGAGGTGAAAAAGGACAAGGGGGAGTGGGTGGTGACGCTGGCACTGGGGAGAGACAGGGAAAACCAAAACATGTCTCCAGAAAGACAGATGGCCTATGGCTTCGAGGAGGGGCCTTCATCCTGGCCAGCTCGTCTTCCAAAGGCCACCTCCTGTTGGCTCCTCCTGCCCCACCATGGCTACCTCCGTGCCAGGTGGCACAGCCTGCGTCCAGCACAGAGGGACGGGGCGCACCTTTGTGGTGGACGGGTCTCTCCTTCCTGCAGTTCTTGCCCACCCCAGCACAGCTTGGGCACATCCTAAGTCACGTATGAATAACTTCTCGACTCGCTTTTTCCCGCTGCAGGTCTGGGGAGCGAGATCTGTTGTCCTGGGCCTCACGGCTCTCTAAAGCTTGGGCCTGGGGATACAGCACACCAAAAGTCCTTTAAGTGGCTGACGGCAGGAGCAGAGAGGCGATGCACTCCATAGAGAGGAAAGGGTGAGACTGCAAGGTTAGGGGTCCAACGGGGCTCAGCAGGCGCAGCCAATAGTGGAACGTCCACATCCAGCTCTGGGCAGCAGTCGGACCAGCTCCACCTCCAGGGCCACCAGCCATTCTCCACTTGTCCTCAGCTCATACACTGACCCCGGCCTCATCTCCAGACTGTTCCACTTTTCATCCCTGCCACTCCCTGTCACTGGGTGTGAGCAATCCGCCCACACCAGCCGGCAAATGAGGGAGAGTCTGTTGTCTACAGCAATAATGCCAGCCTTTGTTGCCTGAGTGACAGGGCCATCCACAAATCAAAAGGAGGACATTACTCCTCATTACTCATCCTTCTCTGTCTCAGGGCTCAGCTTGCCAGGGGGTGGGAAAGCAACTGGCCGCTCAGTATTAAAGACCAGCAAGCTGAATGGTGGATGTGGCACTTGCACAAAAGCCCGCGAACGTCTGGGTGAGGAGCAGCTCCTTCCTCTGGAACTCCAGCCACCCAAGAGGAGAGGCCGCAGAAGCCAGAGGGAGTGGGCACAGGAGCTGCAGCACATCACCCCCAACATAGACACGGTGTGGAAAGGCAGGGAGTGAGGCTGGGAGAAACCTAACCCTGCGTGGGCCTGGGCTATGCTCCGTAAGACACCTCAGAAAAGAGCATCAGAGAGCAATTGGTTCTGGCCACGGAGGTGCAGGCCAGCCTTCAGCCCGAGGAACGCCGTTCAGAAGGAACTGCTCGAAGGTATCTTCCTGGGTGCAGCCTGCACCGAGCTGATGAGATGCACTGGTTGAACAGCGACGCCTGGCCAACGAAGTAGGAGCTGGTCCACCCCGACTGGCCAGCGCCTCGGCCTCGTCTCCAGCCGTCCCTCCTTTTTCCCTCATTTGTTCCTCCACCCACACGCCCCCAGATGATGCTTGGTCTTTTCTGCCCTCCAGCCTACAGTCTGGCTAACACCAGAACCATCTGGAAGCCCCACCACCCAGGCTCCTCCACACCCCTACTCACACTGCACCGTCAGGTACGCTGAGGCGGAGGGGGAACGCCCCAGGCTGTTGCTGGGCACACAGGTGTACTTCCCGGAGTCCTCCGGCTTCACCCGGAAGATGATCAGGGTCCCATCGATTAGGATGCGCACCCTCAGCTTCAGGTCACTGCAAAGTGGCACGGGGACAGGGGGTTGGGTGAGCAGAAGGGGGTCTTGCCACAGACACACAGTCACCATCACTGCCCCAGATGTGGCATGGAGACCCCGTACCCCTGGCATCCCCAGGGCCCCTCCATGCAGACCCTGGCCTTGGCATGTGAGACACACGGACCAGACCGCCCACCTCCCCCAGCTCCAGGAGCCGTGGGCAGCCTGCCCACGCAATTTCTGCTCAGGGGCCCTGCCCATGGGGACCGGGGTGGCGACCCCATTGAAAAGCCAGAGCAGGGCGCTCACTTCTGAAAGTAGACGTTCTCGTCCTGCCAGTACCAGGTGTAGGTGAGGTTGCCTGGATACGCCTCTGCCCGGCAGGTGAGCAGAGCATCCTGGGAGATGTTGACGGTGATGTTCTCAGGAGGGGAGACGATGAAAGGGGGCCCTGGGGAGAGCAGGGAACAAACCTCACCTCGCCTGATCAGGGACGGCAGCAGCACCCAGGCCTCCTGGGAGCCCTCAGTGCCTCAGTAAGGGGTGCCCTGAACCCCGCGATGGGGGTGGCTGTCATGAAGACGCTTCCAGATGCTATCCATGCTCAGGCATCCTGTCCACTGCCCCTGCCCCTGCACCTAGCTGCCCAGACCAGCCGCCACACACAACCCTTTCCTGCCCGCCTTCTCCCAGCAGAGCCCAAGCCAGAGATGCAGCAGGGAGAAAGGCAACTCTTTTCAAATCTAGAGCAAGGAATACTCCAGTCTCAAGGAGTCAGGGCTGTATGCTGCTCCCAGCCAGAAACCAAGAGGGCAGCTGGGGGTGCAGGGGCCGCGGAGTGAGCAGAGGGGGAGAGTCCAGCAGTGCTGGTGCTGGCTGCACAGACAGTGGGGGCAGCTGTGGCCAAGTCTCCCCGAGAGGGAACAGCTTCCATCCAGGCTGCCGAGGGACCTTTGGCCCTGGCTGCTGCTCGACACTCATAGGCAGGAGGAGCAGGCAGCCGCCACCAACCCCCAACCCCAGAGTTCCTCCAGCAGGCAGGGCTGGGGAGGCTAAGCAGGGGGCCGAGCTCAGCACAGGGTGGAGACACCCCCGACCTGGACGCTGCCCCATCCTGCTCAGTTCCTGGCCCCTCTTGGGGGACTCTGAGGCTCCAGGAAGGGCAGACTGGCATCTCCCTGTGCTGACTATACAGACCCCAGCTCTGCCAAATGCCCACTGTGTTATTGAAATGTCTAGGGCTTGGATTGAGTTTCTATCTTTATTTATTGATGCCGTCACTAATGGAGAGATGACCCGAGGGAGGTCTCCTCTCCCAGGGAGGTGGAGACGTGGTAGAGATGCTACCTGAACAGAAGGAGAAACCAGAAACCCACACAGCAGGGGCCTCTCTGCCACGCCATGTGGTGCCCGGCCACGGCCTGTGAGCCTGGCCCTCTCCCAGGCAGCCAGTGCGGGAGCTCTGACCAGGATAGCAGGCGGCACACAGGGGCCCCACACAGGTCCTCATGGCCACGTGCACCTCCACCTAGCCCCAAATGAGCCCTGGGAAAATGCCCTCCGTAGCTCAGCCAGGTTGGACATCCCCGCACGCGTCTGGGGGTGGAGAGGCGGAGGAAATGGCTCCTACCTTGGACAAGCAGGTGGGTGGTGTGGACAGCCTCCCCCTGAATGCTGTACGCTCGACAGGTGTAGGCACCTCTGTCCTCCCGACTGACCGATGTCACTGTCAGGCTGCCATCACTCACCTGGGGCCCGAAACAGATGGAGCTCAGCACTCACGCTTGCACCCACCGCTGCTACCCCTCCAAAAGGGAGATGCAGTCAGAGATGCTAAGGTGGAGATGACCGCAGGGACACATGCATCTGGGGGACACGAAGGGCAGGTGCCCCCTTGCCCATCTCCCGCCAGTGACACAGAGACGCCTGCAGTTGAGCCAGGCCATGGCTTTCCAGCCTCCTCTGTGCTTGTGCACGTAGCATCAGGGGTCGGCTGCAGTGGGAGGCTGCCCTGGAAAACAGACTTCAGCGGCCCCAACCTAGAACCACACTCACCTGGTATTTCCCACTAGCACCGAGGAGTGTCCCCTCCTTGAGCCAGGTGACAATGGGCTTGGGGTTCCCAAAAGCTGTGCAGGTCATGGTGATACTGCCACCCTCCTTGGCCTCGATGTACTGGGGGGGTGTTTCTGTAAAGGTGGGAGGGGCTGCAAAGGAGACCACAAAGGTGAAGGACACGCCATCAGCCAAGTCACTGCCCTGCAATAACAGTGCCTGCCCCGCACAGCACCCTCACTGCGGCCCTGCGGAACGCAAGGACAAAGGAAGGAAGGTGGGGATGGGCAAAACTTTCTGCGAACCACCATTACTGGCAGAGAGACGTGCATCCAAACTCAGTCTGGCTGGGTCCAAATTCTGCACTGTAGCTTATTCCCAGTTCACCGCTGTTTACTGAGCATCTACTCCAGGGTGGCCCTTCCAAACACTGTCTGCTCCCGGCTCCTCAGGCTTTCCTACCGTCCTTCCGTCTTTCCCTTTACGATGATCCATGACACTCAGGAGCTCCTACTTCTTGAACCCCAGCTCAGCCAGGCCCCCCGATTTCCAGGACACTTGCCGTCTGAGCCCCACCAAGGCCTAACACAGAGGCAGGCCAAGGCTATGCGGAGCCACATTTTCCCAGATTCTGCTGAGAAAATCATCCTGCTTCCTCCGTCTCTGGCTTCCACGGGTGAAGGTGGACAGCCCACCCAAAGGCCACTCCCTTCTTCATTTTCCTCTGATTATGCCAGGTCATCTTCCCCTCTGCGTTGGAGATTTGATTAAAACTCCATCCTGTTGGGATAATCGGCTTTTAACAGACTCAGTCCCATTTGCCTGAGCTGCTTGTAGAAGCAATCCGGTCAATCTTAACCCCTTGGACTATCAGCTCCACAGTCTTCTGAGATGGCAAGGAGGCCCCGAATTCTGAACTCCGGCCCTGAGGCCCACAGCACCAGGCTGGCGCAGGTCAAGCTGAGCTCATCTCAAGGTACGTGAAGCTCAGAACCCAAGTTCAAGCACTAGCCTGCCACTTCTGGTAGACTTGACAAGTTACTTGGCCTCTCTGGGTCTTACATAAATACCTAAATCCCCCACCCTCCAGAAATGATGTGAGGAATAAGCATGTAAAAAGGAGCTTGTAAAGTGCACAAATTGCCAGTAACACCGCCATCACTATCATCTCTTCAGGAGCTGCTGAGACATTCACAGGAAGCTTTGGGAGGAGTCCCTCCTCCCCACACAGCCCTGCCCCGAGAACTAGTCACAGTGCTATAGGATCTGGTCCTGCCTGTAGCACCAGCCTCCTCTCCCTCCCAGCGCACTCTAACCACACTGGCTGTCTTTGTCTTCCTCAGATACGCCAAGAACTTCTGACCTCAGGCCCTTTGCAGGTGCGGCTCTACCTGCCCAGAACTACGTACCTGGATCTCCCTCCTTTGGTTCATGCAAGTCTTTGCTAAAATACTGCCTTACCTGGGCAGCCCATCCCATCTCAGATGGCACTTCCAGCATTCTCTACTTCCTGGTGCTGTTTCATTTTCTTCAAAGCACATGTCACTTACAAGTCTCTCTCTCTCTCTGTGTGTGTTTCCCTGTTTCTTACCTGTGTCCCCTTTATTAGGATGGTGGCTCCTTAAGGGCAGCCCCATTTTGCATATAGGTCACCACATGCCCAGCTTTTAGCATAGTTCCTGGATGTAGTAGCCAAGGGCTCTGCAAACATTTGTCGAATGAATGAAAGAATGAAACAAACAAATGAGCGGTGTTCACACACGCACAGACCTACAGGCCAGCACCAGTGCAAACACAAAACACTTCTTAAGAGCAAGACCATAGTTACACCACTTTCATCTCCCATCTCCGAAGCCTACAGCTCAGTGTAAGCACATCAGGGGCACGCAGGGGGTGGCCACTGAATGAATGCAGGAGCACGCATCATCACAAGCAAAAACATACGCCTCGCACGTCCTCGCACACGTCATCACATGCAAAACCATACGCCTCGTACGTCCTCGCACACGTCATCACATGCAAAAACATACGCCTCG
>NC_045446.1:122875394-122882392 GCF_002776525.5 Piliocolobus tephrosceles
CTCGTACGTCCTCGCACGCGTCACCACATGCAAAAACATACGCCTCGCAAGTCCTCGCACACGTCAGCACATGCAATAACATACGCCTCGCACGTCCTCAAAAAAATCAATTCTTATCCAGTGCCTAAGAATATACTAAAAATAATGGTAAAAAGTCATTCAAAGTCCTTGTAAAGGGGTCCTGGGATCCTCACTTGCAGGCCTCTTCCCACTAAGAGTGTGTGTCCACCTCCGACACAGCCTCTCCCTGCCCGGCCTGCCCCTTGAAATACAGTTAGCACAGACACTGCCTCTATGACGCCTGGTGCCAAGCTTAAAAGAAAAGATAATAAATTAAATTTACATCCTGAAGTGACAAATTACTTACTAACTACATAATTACTTTATTATTTAGGTGCTAATCAGGAAAGTACGTTGAACAATTTCTGGTTTTCAGGAAAATAATGGTTTGACTCTCAATTATTTACTGAATTAGATGTTAGCTTGCCAGCTGCATTTCCAGGCTTAATTCTTTTTTACAAGTGCCCTGTAATTAATAGTGCAGGTTAGTAATAGGCTGCCCTCTCCTCCATGTAATTCAGCAAAACCTAAAGGAAAGCTTGGCTCAGGCTTTTGGGGTATTTTACATGTGATAAAGAAATAATTGGGTCTGTTTCCACCCAACTGGTCTTCAAAGAAAACACAGAAGGAAAATGAGACAATTTGTAATTCTAATTGTTCACTGGCCTTTCGTTTTCCAAAGGTGATCCCTGTCAGCAAACGCCTGACATTAAACATTCTAGTTTGAAAGCAACGGAATGCTGGTGCTTGGATGCCTTCCTTCAATCACGGAACTATTTATGCTGGAAGGAGCCTCGAACTTGGGAAGAAGAGAAAGGCAGAAGAGGAGAAAGGAGATCTCTCACCTCGGAAGGGTTGGTTCTGTTCTGCCCGTGTGCAGGTAGGTGCCTTGATTATGGAAAAGCATCGTTTATCGCCAGCCCTGGTTCTCAAGCCTGGAGCAGATGGTGCACCATCCCCAGCTTTCCCGCCCAGCACTTCCCTATGAGCAGCCTACCCGCGTTCCCTGAATGCGCCGCTCCCCCTGCTCTGGGCTTCCAAGCATGCTTGTCTCCTCTGCCTGGAGGACCCTACCCCACTTTCCACCTGCGCATGACGACCTTCCCTCCCTAGCCAGGTCTCTGAAGACAGGCCATTTCTTCAGAGAAGCTCTCCCTCCTTTGTGCTCCCAAAGCCATATTGCAGTCATCTCTGGATGTGACAGTCTCTTGAAGTCTCCTTAAGACCCAGGACAGGGTCATGCCTCCTGCTGTATTCCCAGAGCCTGCCACAGAGTGGACGTCCAAAACTATGTTTCAAATAGATAATTGTTGGTAGATTCACAGAACTACCCAAGTCCTCTACACCTTCCGGCCTGATATCCCTGCTACTAGATTTTCATCTGACTTTGTTTTTTTCCTCTTGAGAAGGAGGATGGCCAGCATCTCACACATAATTACCCACATGTAATTAACACTCCAGACACCGTGCAAGATCCAGCATTTCACTGAGTCCTCACAACAACCCTGCAAATCGTAGTCACTGCTTTTTGTCACTGAGGAGCCGGAAGTCCGACAGGTTAAGTAAGCTTGCCCAGAGCCACACAGCTAGCACACAGTGGGTCTATGAAACGAACCTCATCTTTTAAAGGTCTTGCTCTATGCTGATCCCACTCAAAGCAATTATGAATTCCCAAAGAACCCACTCCCACTCATGCAAACTAACACAGATATGCTCTAGAACATAAAATCGAAGTGAGAGTCTACTTTCCAGTCATACGCACGTCCACTGATGCCTGGTGTCTCAGATTCCTGAAATGAACACTGCCAACCAGGATGATGCAAAAGAACGGAGGCAATGCCCCAAGATGGTTTCACCCCACCATTCAGAACAGAGCACAGGAGAGAAGGGAAGCAATGTGGGGACCCTCAGCCTGGTGTTCATCCAGGCAAGATTTTAGCAGCAGATTTGCCTTTCTAATTACACTTTGCTTTGGTTCCTATTCTTTGCTCACGCAACAGCTGGCACCAAAAGTGGGTGACTCAAAAGTTTGGCAGGTGGTCGGAACAATCCCCCCAAAGATTTCAAATATGCTTCAATCAGTCTCTTGGGACTGATTGACAGGAGCCAGCCACCTCCCACAAGAAGGGCTGGGCTAGGCAGGCTGGACGCACACAGCCTAGGGCCACAAGCTTTAAGGTTTCTTTCCTGAAAGCCAGTGATCTTGCGAAAACATAACATACTCTGTTCTTCCAGGACCCCAGACAAGTTCTCAGGCCCAAAAGGAACACAGGTCTGCCCCAGCCCCCCTAGGCAGGGCAGACAGAGCCATCCTTCAGGGCAGATCAATACTGAGAGAAGCTTCCTAGCCAGGAACATCAATTTCTCTATTCTAACCACAGCATCTACCGTCTCAAGGACTGTAAGCTGTATGTGGCACACCCAAGCACCCACACTGTTGAAGCCTCAATAACTAGCACAGTATCTGCAACACAACAATGGCTAGACACAAATTTTGTCATCAATGGAATAATGAAGGATATATTATTAAGTTTTTGGCCAAAAAACGAAAGGAAATGTTTTTTAAAACCCGCTCCCCTCCCACTACGGGGACCACTTCTTCATCTTTTCTCCATGGTTCCAGTCTTCTAGCTCCTCCAGAGTACCTCCTTCCAGGGACACAAAGAGACTCTTCCTCCAGGCAGACCCCGAGGACCCAGCCCCTAGTGGTGTCACCGCCGGGGACTCAGGCCGCCCGCCCAACTCCCACAGCTCAGCAAGCTCTTGGGGCTTCCTTGCCCTTACCCAGACCCTTGAAAAGCATCTTATCTAGCACAAGTCATTTAACCTGAGTTGTAAGTAACTGATGCCCATTAGAACTGTGACTCTTCCCAGGATGCTTGCATTTTACTACCTGGTAAACCCCACACAAGCAGGGACTGCTTGTCAGTGCTTCTCTATCGTCAGCTGCAGAGCTGGACACACACTACACCCTTGGTACATACCAATCAAATGTGGTTAAAGAGAACTAAAATATCAATCTAAAAAGAAAGACTAACTCTGAGACCCCAGGATTTCCACCAGAATTGGAGCGGCAGGGTCTTCCCAAGGCTGAGAAGTAATCCCAGCAGTGACCAATGTTGCCACCTTAAAGCTTCAGCCCTCCTGATTTGAAGCAGCAGCTTCCCACGTCCCTCTAAGGACTCTGACGGCACCACACATGCAGGGAGCTGCTGCTCCAGGGCACCTGCACTGCCTGCAGAGGCTTCGGGAAGACAGCAGCGGGGACACTGCGGGAGCGAGCTGAAGTCTCATGGGACCACAGCAACAAGGAAAGGGCCACGGGGTGAGGTGCGGTTGGGAGAAGGGCTTCCCCTGGGGCAGGCCCTCGGGGCAGTCCTCCAGGCCCACCCCAGAAACAACCCTCAGGCACCACTGATGGTGAGGTGGACCCACCCCGGAAGGAGCCCCCACTCACCGTTGATGGTGAGGTGGACCCAGCTGCCGTTGTGGAAGGTGTCATACTGCTGGTCCAGCATGAGCACTTTGCACTCGTACCAGCCCTGGTCCTCAGAGCGAACTTGTTCCAGCCGCAGAGATGCCTTATCATGAAGACTGGCCCGGCCTGGGGGAATAGAGCAGACAAAAAGCCCCACAGGCCATCAGGGAAGGCCAGCCGCTCCCCACCCCCTGCCCCAGCTAAAGACAGGGGACCCCTCACAATCTTCATAGCATTCCCTATGGCAGGGCCCCAGAACAACAGCTGGACCCACCTCCAGCAGCAGGTGGCAAAGGAAAGGGCCTAGCACCTAGGCCACAGAGCCACTCTCCCGCCCCAGCTGGCCCTGCCCCAGCCTGTAAGGCAACTCAATGCACTTGGCACTGAGAGCAGCCTCAGTTCCTTAGAATACTCGCATTCTTTTGGAGGTCTCCTGGGAGAAAAGTACGTCATGATGGATACAGAGATGAGAAGAGATGAAAGAGACAGAAAGACAGAATGAAAAAGTGCCAACAGAAGAGGATGGGGGGGGATCTCCAGCGCACCCAGGAGCACCTTCATTCAGTTAAGCAATATGCCCGACCCAGTAGGGTTCCCAGGACTGGCTCCCCCAGCTTCCCTCTGTAGAGCAGAGGGAAGGCAGGCTGGGGACCAGGATGCCAGGGTCCCCTCCCGGTCCTGCTATCAGTGCCAGAGAGACTACGTATCCTACCAAAGCCCAGTGACCCCAGGAGATGAGGGCGGCAGGGCCCAGAAGCCTGAGAACAAGGAATGGCTTGGCCGTCAGAGCAAACATCCTGGAGGCACCCTTCCTCAGCTCCAATCCCCCACCCCAGGAGGATGCCATCTGTGTCTCACATGTGGCAATGAGAAGGCCAGAGGTGCAGAAGCCCCTTCCATGACGCCAGCAGGGTGAAGCAGCCCTCGCTCGAGGTCAGCCCCCCACCTCACCCGCTCTTAGCTCACCCCTCACCCCAGCCAATATCACAGCACCTCTGCTCTCCTCCTTGTCCTGACGCTGGCAATCTGCCTAAAAACTAGACTCTCAAAGCCATCCCTGGCCAACAAGAGAGCATGAGACATAGGCACAGGAGCGAAAGAGACAGGGACGGAAGCATTCTGAGAAAGGCAGGGCACACCTCAGAAGCCACCAGCAAAGATGAAAGTGAAGGCAGTGCCCTGCCTGCTTCCTCCCTTCCTTTCAACCCCAACACACGCTCGCTCAATGACACGCACACGCACGCACACATACACCCACGCCCTCCTCTCCCGCAGGCTGGGGGGCAGGCAGCGGCAGTGAGTCATGAGGCCTTTGGTGGCAGGAGTAACTGCCAAGCAGGACACAGATGGGGCCAGGAGAAGGAGAGGACAGCATGACAGATGAGGCAGAGACCAGGCACCTGCAAATGGTGGGGGGCCGAAGATTCATCCATACACTCAGGATGGGAAGGAGCCCCGACTTCAGAGCCAAGAGGGAAGGGGTGGGTGCAGCCAAGCAGGGAAGCCACGCTGCCCCAGGGCTGCCTGACTCAGCCTGCCGTCCACTCCATCCCCTCTCCCACCCAGGCCTCTCCAGCTTCCCCTATGGCTCCCAGCCCTCGCCACACCCCAGGCGGGTTTTTAGTCTGTTTAGAAGGCTTTACCCTGCATCACCTCCACTTCCCTCTCCTCCCACCGCTTAATTAGAACCTACCAGAGGACAAAGGATAGAAGGAACCAGGCCGAGACGGGGAAACAGAGATAAAGAGTGGTCAGGAAAAGGCAGGGGCCAGAGGGGAACCATGGAGGAGCTGACTGCAGACGGAGAAGGTGCGGGAAACAGGGTGCCCAGACCTTACCTGCATACTCAGGGTCCACGTGCGGGGGGTAGTAGCCGAACTTGATGAAGATAGGGATGGGGACCCCGAACTTGAACCACTCTACGACATAGGGTGGGGGCTGTCCCGTCACTGGGTGGATCACGTCGCATCGTAGGACCACGCTCTCCCCAGCTCTTGCCGTCACAAACTCGGGCTCCTCTCGCAGGCCGTGGGAGCCTGATGGGGACAGCCAGGTTGGACACAGAAAGCAGGTGACAAAGAGATCCTGTCCCAGCAGCCCCATGCCCGTGTCACAGGGTGGCCCCGCCTCCCACCAGCTGCCCTCCATGGGCTACTGTGCCCTCCCAGGAGGGTCTCACGCGCACCTTCCGTCCCTCTCCCCCTCGCTGCTCATGACCTCCCTCTGTCCTGGGGCCCCCAAACATCCACAACTTGGGGGAAAGGAAGGGAGAGGAAAGGAGAGGGAAGCCATTCTCTTCAGTCCTACACGCCAGCTCTTCCCTCCCCAGTCTCAAAGAGCCGTAGGCGTCATCCGGCCCCACCCCCTGCTGGCATCCCGCCCCACGAATTACAAGGAGTCCAGGACATGCAGGTGAGGGGTCTGGCCCCCTCTGGAGGCCCACAGCGCTGCCCAGTTGTGGCCGCCTGTGCACATGGAACATTCTTTCTGCACCAGGACGCTTGCCACTACAGCCTGGTGGGAAATGACAGAGCCAGCCTTCCTCCTCCACCCCACCCCCAGCTCAGCCTGATGTGCACGGCACAAAACAAGGGTACTCCATGCAGGAGCAGGGAAATCCCGAACAAGCTCAGCTGAAGCTGCTCGTGGCAACACCAGAAGGAAAGCCCCGCAGGCTGAGCCGGCCTCTCCAGCCCCTCCTCCCAGCAGTGTGTGCCAGCCCTGCTGCAGAGGGGGAGTGGGAGGGGCCCAAGCCCCAGGCATCACCATTAGGAGAGCAGCATGCTGGGGACGGAGGAGAGAGATCCCAGGGCCATCCTCACCTTGGGCAGAGGAAAACGAAATCAGACGGTGGGATAGGGCACACTCACCCTGGCTGGCAGCAGAGGGGGCGAGCAAGGCAGCAGGAGGGAGGACCAGCCCGGCCTCCACCCCACCGCAAGCTAGAGGACGCTGCAGAGAGGAAGAGCCACGCACCCCAAGCGCCGCAGCACCATTCCTGGGCCCAAACAAGGCGTGCAGCCCTCCTCCCACGCCAGGCTCCACTGCCAGGCAGGGCCAGGGAGGCCACAAGGTCACCTTGTCCAGCAACGTCCCAGGGAAAAGGATGGCTGAGGGGAAGCCTCACCCCCTTCATTCCCTGGTACTACCCCCTACTCCCAATTGACCACAGCTTTCCCCAGCCCCAGACCCTTCTGGTCCCAGGCCGGGCACCCGACTCTGCAGGGCAGCACCTAGGACAGCAGCTGCAGTACTGAAGCGCAGCTGGGACTCCCGCAGGGGAGGATGTCCAGAGGAGGGCAGCACCAGCCCCTGCCATTCCCCATTCCGGTGCCTGGGTCTGACTCTCTCTGCATCTCAGACCCCTGTGTGCACCTTGCTGTCTCTTATCCCTTCATGTGTGTGTCTGGCCACCTCTCTGTGTCTGCGCACACGCACACGCGTGCCGGGGCCCTCTCTG
>NC_045446.1:122882402-122925193 GCF_002776525.5 Piliocolobus tephrosceles
ACGCACACGCGTGCCGGGGTCCTCTCTGTGTCTGCGCACACGCACACACGTGCCGGGGTCCTCTCTGTGTGTGTTTTCTCTCTCTCTCTCGCATCTCTGGATCTCTGTCTGTCTTACTGGCTCCTCTGTCTCTCTCTGGCTCCTTCTCTGGATCTCTGTCTGTCTGCCTTGCTGGCTCCTCTGTGTGTCTGTCTCTCTGGCTCCTTCTGTCTGTCTGCCTGCCTATTTGTCTTGCTGGCTCCATCTCTGCGTGTGTGTCTATCTGTCCATCTCCATGTCTTTCTGTGTCTCTGTCTCTCTCTAGCTCTTGCTCTATGTGGGTGACTGTGTCTACCTGCCTCTCTCTCTCCGTTTCTGTCTACCAGCGTGTGTGTGTGTGTGTGCGTGTGTGTGTTCTGGCTGGCTCATGCAAGGGGAGGGGTTCTGCCTGCTTCTCTGTATGCAAGCGCTCTGTCTCTGCATGTGTGTACTTCCCTGTCTGTGGCTCTCCGTGTCTGTCTGTATGTCATCTCTGTGTGTCTTGTTCTCCCCCTCCCCCTCCCCTGCAAGTTGCGGAAGAGGGAGGAGGCAGGCCCTTCCAGAAGCTGATTGGCTCCTGGTGACATCACTGTTTTCTAGAGAAAGAGCTAAGATCACAGAGTATTTTTGGAGCAGAGCAGAGCATTGCACTCACCTGCCTGAGGCCCCAGCAGGTTTCCCAATTCCCCCACCCCCAACCTTGCTTCAGGCTAAGTTTGCATCCCAGCCCCTCAGGGAAAGCAGGAAGAGTGCCCAGCTGCAGGCTCGCCTCCCCTACAGCCCCAGGGGCCCTCAGCAGGAGAGCCTGCCTCCCAGCAGCCAGGACCACAAAGGCAGATGCTGGACCAAGAGGAATGGGTGAATAATGAGCGCCACGAGCTTGCAGAGAGGCAGTGTGTGTGTGTGTGTGTGTGCGTGTGCGTGTGTGTCTACAGCACAGACCTGTGAGGAGATAAGAAACTACAGGAGCCTAGGGGAAGAGGGGCAGTTATTCCCAGGTGCCATGCTACCTAGAGGAGGGCAGAGTGGGCAACAGAAGGTGGTTCCTCCCCAGAGCTTTGGCCCTAGGGCCCAGGCAGGAGGAACAGAGGCCTAGGGGGACAGCAGGCACCTCCAACAGTGAAGTTTGGCTCTGGAGAGCTGGCTTCTGGGGGAGGGCTCTAGGGGACAACGCCAGGAGGTGGGTTGGCTTTGACATGGGTTCCCGCTGTGAGGCTGCTCATTTGCGCCTAGCCTGCCTCATTCTCACTGCATAGCAATGAGGCAGGCTCTTCAAACCTTCCCCAGTCCTGGGCTCCCACCCCAGCCCCAGCCAGCCCCTGGGCTAAGCGCTGAGCACCCAACCCAAGGCCTACCCCCAAGGCAGGCAGTCCCCTCCCAGCATCTCTTCCCAAAGACCCTTTCAACCAGGCAGAGGCGGCTGCAGAGGGGACACATCCCAAAGAGGATAAGCAAGACAAAATGAGAGGGAGCGTCCCCAGAATAAAGCAGTGGTGTGGGCGCCCATGTCTGGCTCCACCCTGGGTCCAGGCCCTCTTGCCTTTCTGGATCCTAAAATATTTATCGGTTTTCTGTCATCTCCTTCACACACACATGCGCACGCACACACACACGCACGGCATGTTCTCTCACTCCATCACCCACAAGCACTTCTCCCTAAGCCTGATCGTTTCTGAGCCAAAGTATGTCTAATAACACACTCTCTCCAGAAAAGCTCAATGTGAAAAAAAGTAATCAGGCTGGCAGTAAAGAGGGAAGATGGAGGAGAGATAGAGAAACCCAAATATAGAGGGAAACCAAACCCACATCCAGGAGCGAAAGAGGTACAAAGCGGAGAGCAAAGAGGAGAGCGGAGGAAGGGCCAGGTGCAGAGCCCATCCCTGGGAGGGTGAGTTCAGGCCAGCTGGATACAGACACAGACTGTCAGAACACCCCAGAGCCTGGGTGGGGGCAGATCGGAGACGGGAAGGGGGAGGGGCTGGCTCCTGAAGAGGGTGGGGAGAAAGGGGGAGGGTGGAGGGTGCTGAGCCCCTCTCCCGTCACAGCAGCCCAGAAGGGCCAGGCTCCTCCCTCAAAGGGGGAAAGCTGGCATTGTCGGGGTGGGCACAGGGAAAGGCACCCATGTGGTGCCATAGGTCTCACTCTTTTTAGACAAGGCCAGAAATAGCAGTGCCCAGAACCTAGTAAATCTGTATCTTGGGGGTGTGCCCAGCTCCCTTCGGAGCAGTTATGGCGGGGAAGAGAAAGTAGGAGGGCGAGGAAAGATGAGGTAGCCCCTGGAGGTCTGGCTGACGTTTTTGGAAGCCCACAGGGTACAAATCTCCCGCTCTCGGGGCCAGGTGGTACCCAGTGGCTGGCTGAGTCCAGGGCTGCCGTTGGACCCCCTGTGCAGAACCATGAGGCATCCAGGGCCTGGCACAGCCCATGCCCAGCATTCACAACCTGGAGCTGCTCCGCCGGGGAAGGGCTGAGGGGAGGAGGGTACCTGAGAGCAGGACTGCTCTAAACAGAGGAAGGAGTGCAGGGCAAGGTGTGAGGAGCAGGGCCGGGCGAGCATCAGCTGACATGCAAGCCTCTCACGCTGCGAGTGCCTGCTGCACACTAGGCTGTGCAGGGAACGCAGGGAATCTCAATCCCTGCCCACAGTGGCCTCCTGACACAAGCACCGCTCTCTCCCACTGAAAAACGAGCAAACCGGGAGTAGCGCCGCTCACCCAAAGTTACTCGGTTCCAGCTGTGCCTGATGCACCGATGGGGTCCCTGACTTCTCAGAAAGCAGGTGGCACAGAGGTCATCCTGGCCCGACCCAGGCCCCGGGACCACAGCCTTTCACCCGCTCTCCCTCACTTTTCCCTTTCTTAGGGCCTGAGCCAGAGGCCGACAACTCCCATACCACACTTGGGACAGGTTTTGCCAGTCCAGACCCTGAAGCCTAGGACCACAGGGTGGGCCTGTCTCAGAGGCAGCCGGGCGGGCTCTGACCCGCTCTGAGGAGCCTGGCCTTCTACCTGAGACTCAGACCCCTCACTAGGTCTGGCTGGTGGCTGGGGAAGGGGGGAACGGAGCGAGCACCAGCCTCCGTTGCTCATTAGTACAAGTCCTTATTGCAGCCTCCTCCTCCTCCTCCTCCTCCTCCTCCTCCTCTGGGCACCAGACTTCCAAACCACAGGCCTGTTGTCTAATAATACCAGCGACAGCCACCGCCACCTCCATCTGCCAGCCTAAAAATAATCCCTGCTGAGTCCAAAAAAGGCACAGCCCCCAATAGTCCCCCAACCCCTCCTCCCTGACAAGCCAGGAGGCTCCAGGAGATTCCAGGAAGCCGGCAGACCCGGGGCTCTCACAAAGTGGGAGGCACACGCCCAGAGGAAGGCTGGAGGAAGGCGGGACCCAAAGCACAGCGAATACCCAGAAAGGACGAGGCGGCGGGGGAGAGACCCGGCCCAAAACGCCGACGGCGTCCTGTTCTCCCTACAGGAAGGCAGGCAGGTACAGGCTGTTCTGAACACCCTTCTGCCTGCAGGAAAGCCCCCACAAAACCCGACAGCACCTCCGAGCGTTTCCACCCTTCAGTGATCGCCCCTTAGTGCCCTCACAATCCTCCAGGCCCCCACTCGCCACCAAACCTCTCAGGTTCGGAAGCCAGGGGTCAGGGAGCCCTAGCCGCTCCTTAAGGAGAGAGAGGCGCTGGGGAGGTGCAAGGTCGGCTGGCTCCTTCCTTCTGCAGGGGCCGCTCTGCCCTGACCCTTCTCCGTTGAGCTCCCCCAGCAGCTGTGAGGCCGGGATGCCATTAGCAACCTTAATTTGCTCTCAGCTAGATTGTATTTCCAAGAGTCCTTTCCCCAGGAGCCACTGGCAGGAAGGAAGTCAGTAATTCAATCTCCGCTCCACTCCTTTAATGGCTCCTCAGCAGAGGCAAAGCCACGCCCCCACTGCCCCCTCCCTACCTGGGCAGAGGCCTGCCTGGCACTCGCAGGGCCCAGGTGCACGCACCCCTGCAGCCGGCAGGCAGTCTAGCCAACTGAGGGCACCGTGGGCTCAGCCCCCCAGGAGGCTGGGCTCCATGGTAAGGTGCCAGATAGAGGCAGTAAGTCCGTGGGAAGCCGAAGTCCCATGTTTACTCCCTGGGCAACATCAACATTCCTACTCCGAAGCCAGAAAATGAAGACAGTGACTCACCTCATACAGTCTGTGCCTGTGTGCAAGTCACAGGCCCCCGCTCCATCTCGGTGGCATACACGACTAGGAGGGAGGCAAGGGGCCACGGGGGACCGAAAGCCAGGCTGAGCGGGGCCTTCTCAGAAAGGACAGTCAGGCCGGCTGAGACTCCTCCCAGCCCTGGCGCACATGGACCCTGTCTCCAGAGCCCTCTTGGAGGCCCCATCTCCTGCTTATTCACGCAAGAGAGAACAGAAAAGCAGGAAGATTCCCAAGAAAAATAGGTCAGCTGCCTCCAGCAGACTGGGCTCACACCCATGGGCAGCGCCTTGTGGGGAATGGGCATAAGCTGCCTGTCCAACCCCAGAGTCCTCTGGAGTGAGCAACTGAGACCACAGCCACACCCTCAGGGAGACAGACAGGCCCTGGGCTCCTAATAACCTCCGTGCTGCCCAGACTCCAGCAGCAAGGGCACCTCGGCACAGTGGGAGGGGATACGAAGGCAAGAAGTTGGCTCCAAGGGTCTCTCTGCTCTCAGGGCTGCAGCACGGAGAAGAATGGCCCCCACCTCGTGTCTGCACACTAAATTCCCCACCCTGCCACTCCACGCACGTGCACACAGACACACAGGCACTCAAGCACTTGTGAGCATGCACACATACAGGTTTCACATGTATGGGCACACAGGCATACATGCATGTGCATGCACACGTATGGGCACATGTGCACACACATACAGGCGTGCACACATATGTGATGCATATACATGCTGGCATGCATACACACACAGGGGCACATATATGCACACATGCAGGGGCACACAGGTACACACATACAGGAACATGTGTGTATGCACACACACAAGTGCACACATATGCATGTGCGCGCACACACTTCTGGACAGCTGGAAGCTGTCAACAGTTGCAGCTCTTTGACCATTCAGATCCACTGTTCACACAAGCTGCTTCCCCTCTTCTAGGAAGCAGGTGGAAGGGGACTGCTCCTTAAATACCCTGCACCCCGGCCTGAGAAGGCCACAGGATGTGGAGAAGTGGGCTACCGTACATCTCAGGCCCAGCCCTCTCTAGAGCTTATCTCCCACCCCCACATCTTGAAGCACCCAGCAGGGAGCAGCCAGCAGGGCTGAGGGAGGGAGGGCCAAGGAAGAAGACACAAGCCAGCACCCGGGCTGGGGAGAGGGCAAAGGCACAGGAGGTTGGAGTGAGGGCCAGAGTGATGCTGGGGCTCAGAATCTTCCAGCCAGGCAGCCTCTGCTCTTTTGTAACCAGATCCTAGCTTTCTATCTCAGAGCCATAAACAGGAAACCACTCCAGGTCTGGAACCCTGCAACTCCAAGACCAGCACATGCAGGGCCACAGGCCCGCAGCTGAAAGCTGATTTTCCCACTGCCCTCAGCCAAGCCCTTTTCACATCCCCCAGGGCACAGGCTGCCAGACACACTCCTGTCCCCAGCGTGTGTGTGCTGAGGACACACACACACATCCATCCATCCACTGACCACTTCCTGAGTTAAGTCCTTCTCAGCTGATAGGCTCACCACGGGGTCTTGATAGCAACCTCTGAGTCCAAACCTCCACCCTCCCATCTTCGTTACCAAAAGGAAGAAGGGTAGGTCAAGGCCAGGTAGAAAGTAGAGGGCAATGGTCCAGCTACTAGCAGGATCTGAGTCAGAACCTCATTGTATTTGGGGACACTGTAGTCAGGGATAATGAAACCACAGAATCTGTGGCAGACAGAGAAGGCAGGCGTGGGAGGAAAGTTCCAGACTTGCCTCCCCTATCCAAGGTCCACAGTCAGCTAAGCACGGCCCAGGGTCCTCCCACAGAGTAGGAACTCCCCGGGGCGGGCTCAGCAGCCATCTGAGATACTGAGTCTATACCAATCACTGTCTTCCAGGTTCTGTGTACCACTCCAGCCCCTCTCTTCTCCACACTCCCCCAACCTGTCCACTGACCTTAATCACCTCCCAGGCACACACACTCAAAGTCAAAAGGAAGAGCCCATTCCAACCTCTGTCCCGCACCCGAGGGCTGATGGAGTTGGGTCCCAACACAACATCATCCCTTTTTCCCCTCTGCCAGAGCAGCCCCTGCTACGACCAATTCCCAAGGGTGGCATTGCAAACTCCCTCCTGCTGAGGGACTTCCCCAGAAGTCACCTCTGCCAGTCAGAGAACAGCTGAGCTCTCACAGGGAGCCTCACCAGCATGTGAACACTGGCTGGTGCTGCTCACGCGAGCGGGCACCCACCCTCTCCCTCCAGAGGCTGTGTGCTGTAAGCCCTCACCTCTCGGGCTGTGCCCTTCCATAAACCTCTGGCCACTGACAACATTCCAGCTTTGGAGACCTTGCAAAGGACTTCCAAGCAGCTCTGAGGCCTGCACACCCTGCACATATGTCCCTGGGATGCCAGGGACGAGAGGTTCTGCCCAGACAAGGTCAGCCCAGAAAGGGGTCTTACTTCCTGACACGGGCAGCCTTCTGAACTTCCCTGCAACATATTCCCAGCTCCTAGTGCCCTGAATGGCCCAAGGGAAAGAAACTGAGGAGGATCCTGGAATCCCAGGGGCACTGAGAAAATGATGCTAGTATTTCCTGAGCACATACTATATAACAGGTAGTTGTTTGTTTCCTTATAACACTCATGTCCACCTAAAAACCCTAAAAGCGCATACTGTTAGCACATTTTCTATTGAAGCAAGTGACATTTAGAGAGGCTGAGAATTTGCCCAAGGTCACAGGGTCAGCAGGTGGCAGAGCCAGAATTCGAATGCCAGTCATATGGCTCTAGACCTAGGTCCTTAACTAACCACACACCGAGCACTTGAGGCTAAAAAAGACCCCAAGACCAGTAAGGTCACCCTCTGCTTCCAGGCAGGGGTACATGTCCAGCCATTCCAGACAGAAGGACCCCTCTGCACCCTGAAAGAGGGCATAACCTTCATGCCGGCCAACCTTCAATTTTGGGAAGCCCTTCCTTCTATCTTGCAATTCTGTGTGTTGCTGCAGTATAAACTCATTTTCCTTTATTCTGGGCTCAAACTTGCAAAGAAGTCCATTGCCCACCCTGACTTAGGTTTGTAGGCTATTTCAGAGCCTTCCTTCAGCGTCCCTTTTCTATTCAAAGATCCCAGCTCATCCTTTTGTGCTTTCAGGGACAGTCCCATAGCAGGAACATACCAAAAACGGGAGGGGAGGAGGATGCGGGCATTGGAAGACGGCAAGGAAATGGGGGAGAGGATGAGGCTACAGGCAGACTGTCAAGCGCAGCCCGACCCACCTCACATC
The DNA here is from genome assembly GCF_002776525.5 of Piliocolobus tephrosceles. Lineage (NCBI taxonomy): Eukaryota > Metazoa > Chordata > Mammalia > Primates > Cercopithecidae > Piliocolobus > Piliocolobus tephrosceles. Next base: position 122,889,887 of record NC_045446.1, read on the forward strand.
CACCCCGCGTTCCGTAAGCTTCCGCCATCACCCTTGACAAACGAAGAGTTTTAAAACCGCCCGGACCAACACGTCAGTTAACAAAATCACCCTTCCGTTCGCCCTCTGCTCATTCTGTTTTCAGACACCACCCCCCACCCCAGAAGCAGCGGCGACATATTCATTCCATTCCAGAAAGTTTCTTGGAGCACTCCCCCCTGCACAGACCGGTGACGAGGGGCCCCCGCGAGAGGCGCCTCCAGCCCACCCGGTGCCCCACGCCGCTGGGAGAGGGTGCTCCGTCGGCGAGTCCTGCCTGCTGACTCCCACCCACGGCGGTTCTCTCCCGCCGCCATCTCCTCCGGCTTGGTGAACTTGCCCGCAGCCGGGTCGTGTCTGCGCGCTGACAGCCCTGAGCTCACAGTCCTGGCTCCCTCCAGGCCCCGCTCCCACGTCCATACAAGGGCCGAGAGCCGGGGGTGCCACCCAGAGGCTTGTAGGTCGCTCTGCCCATCGCCAAAGCAAAAGCCCGCGCGCTCACGCACGCATCACCCAACTCGGTGGCTTCCCCCTTGCGTCTCCCCCAGCTCAGACCCAGGAAAGCGGAAAGAGAAAATCCCCCTCCGCTCGGATTCACAGCGTGGGGACCCCTCTCCCCCCCGCCTCCAGCCTCCATCCAGCTCTGCCTCGCAGCCGGGGAGGGCGGCGTGGGGCCCGCGCGGCTGCGGCGCGCTCCCGGGGAACTTTTGCCTGGCCTGGGCCCAGGTGCGGCTGAGAGGCGCGGGCGCCGGCCGGGTCCGGCCAAAAGCGGACACACCTGGAAGCCGGCCTCATCAATCCTCCTCTCACCAGGCGCCCCTGTTAGGGGCCTCCGACCTCCAGCTGCCAAGATGTGTGGGCAGGAGGGGCGCGAGCGAAGCGGTGGGCGCCCGCAGGGCCGCGAACCCGGGGCCTTAGACTCGTGTGCCGCGAGTCCCGGGGATCCTCCGCGCGCCTCCCCGCAGGCGCTCCTCGCGGCGCGGGGCTCGAGCGTGCTGCAGCCTGCCCGGAGACCGCAAACTCCCGCAGCTAGAGTTTCCCGCAGCTCTGGGAGGCGGCCGCCGGGTAGGAGGCGACGGGCTCGGCGCGCCGGTGTGCACCGCGGGGCCCGTGGTGGGCGAAGTCGACCTGGGTTCCACTGCGTCCTTTCCCCGGGTGCCCGGCAGCCCGTGGGCTCTGGCCCCTTCCCGCCCGCCCCTCCAGCCCACGGCCCCCAGGCCCTCCCCGGCAGTGCTCCCCGGCGCGCCTGGCCCGCGCCGGAGCCCGAGCCTCGCCCGCGGGAAGGCGCGCTGGGGAGCTGGGGAACCGGGGGGCCGAGGAACCGGGAAACCGAGGGGGCCGAGCGCGAGGGGCCGAGGGCGCCGGGAGGGGCAGGGGAGAAACGCCGCACTTCAACTCACCTTGAGCCGCAAGCCCTCGGGTGCCGATCACACTTGCTATGAAAGTGGCCACATACCAAATCATAGTACTACCGCGCCAGCCCGGAGCCTCATCCTATCGCAAAGTGCTCCCGCGCCCGCACGCGCCTCGCGCCCGAGCGCCCGCCTCGCGCCCGCCTCGCGCCGCCTACGCCCCGCGCCGGTGCTCCTGCAGCCCGGGCGGCCAGCTCTCCATCCCTCCTGGGCTCCGCTCGGCTCGGCGCGCGCCTCCCCGGCCCCGGCGCAGCGGCACCTGCACTACTCGCCCGGGCGGAGCGCAGCCAGGTCCACGGTGAAGCCTAGCCGGGCCGGGCCTCCGGAACCGCCCCCGCCGCCCGCCTATTGGGCGCCTCCCTCAATCCAGGGGTCCGATTGGCTCAGCCGTCCGCCCGTCGCGGCGCGAAGGCGGCGAGCCCATTTCAAGGTGCGTTGAAGTGTGGCGAGCACAGAGCCGCAGAATCATGCGCATTGCCGGGGAGAAGGCGGTGTAGCGTCGCTGCTCGCTTCTCTCTCGCCTCACACTGCGTGGCAAGTTTCTGGTGAGTGAAGGAAATGGTAGCTTCTAACGGGACCCTGACGGGTCGCAATTACCCCTGACAGGTCTGAGGGAAGTGGAGCCCCCGCCCACTCATGGAACCCAACATCCGGTTTCCATCCTGCAAAAAGCAGTTCCCGAGAGGACCATGCTGATTCTATGATGGGGAAACCCAGGAGCCGGCGGCCCGGGAGAGCCGGGGAACGTCCTTCGCCGGAGATCTTTTCAACTCAGAGGTCACGCGCCGCCTCGCCACCCCCACTCCCTCCGCACCCAGACACGTCCCCAGAGCAGCGCACCACCCCCTCCAAACGTGATGCAGACCGGGGGATGACTAAAATGACCTCTCAAAGTCGCTAAGATTTAGAGTGAGTCATTGGCTCAGCTGCGAAGTGCCACAGACCCCTCAGGAACACTCGTGCACACACACTCCACCCCCAGTGCTGGTCACTGCTGCTCGTCATTACTGAATCCCGACTCCGAGCAGTCAAAGTTGGGGCTCTTTCCCACTTCTCCTGATAAAAGCTGCTTCCTCACGCACATGGTTCCTCCCCTCCCCACCTTACTCGGAGCCCAGCCCCGTCTCTACCGCACGAAACCAAGATGGGTTTGGCGGACGCTTTAGGAGTCTGGGATGGTGGAGACCCAGGGAAAGGGAAGGGGCTTCTCATCCTACAGAGGAATGTAGATAGGAAACTGGAAGGTCTTTGTACGTTCCAGTCTGTCTCCGTCCCCTCCCCCAATACGGTTGTATTTGCAGGAGAAATAAATGAGTGTCATGGAAACATCTACTATAAACAGTCACCTCACACCAGCGCTCACAGGCTGCAGTGAAGATGTTTGTTCTGTCAAGGAGCGAAGGCAGTGGTAAGAAGCACACCGCTCCCTGGGACGCGCTGTTGGCCAAGGAAGGAAGGCAGAGGGTCAGCGAGCGAGAGCTCAGGAATTTCGTCCTCTCAAAGCACTCATGAGCACAAAGCCCTGGCTCCAGGACACGAAGCTCCCAAAACAGCAAAGAGACTTGCTCCTGGGAAAGCGTGCGCACAGGTGCACACACATGCACAGAAAGTGGCCTTGAATACCGAAAGTGGAGCCTTCCCGGACACCGGAAGCCTCTTAGCTCACCGCCAGCCCCGAGGCAGAAAGAGGCCCCCAACAGAGCAGTCAGTGAGCACATGGATAAAGGTTGAGGGCCTGGATAGATGTGGAGAACCAGGACTCTTGAATAACCTTCTACCCTACCCACCCCTCCACCCGTGCAAACATACTCAAGATGCATAACCTGGGCCCATCTCTCCCTGAGCCATGATTTTGGTTATCTTCTTGGGCAAAGATGCCTTTCTGGGGACAATTAAGTGAGCTGCTCCAGGTCTCACTGATGCAGTGATTTCCAGGTGGCATGACCCGGAATAACTCCGCACCCAACACACACACACACACACACACACTTTCCCAGGGCCCCAGGACTGTAAAGACATATTGGAATCCATTTGCAGAATTGGTCATAACAGGATCCTTCTCCTCCCAAAACCTCTAAGCAGCTAACTGTGGCCTAGAGAAAAGTGCTGGATCCGCAAAGGCTGGCCCCAATCCCTCACCATTGTTAGGTATGGAATGGGAAACAACAGCTCTCAGAGAAACCCTCTCCTAGGGGCCTGCGGGGCAAGGAAAGAGATGGAGCCACTCTCACCACCCATCTTGACTGCTTGCTTTGACCATCCATTTGTCCTACCCAGGGTTGTGGCTTCTGCTAAAAAAGTAGAGTTGTCTATCAGAATGGATGGCGGGCGTGGAGGCTCATGCCAGTAGTCTCAGCTACTCAGGAGGCTGAAGCAGGAGTATTGCTTGAGCCCAGGAGTTGTAGGCTGCTGTAATCATGCCACTGCACTCCAGCCTGCGTGACAGAATGAGACCCTGTTAAAAAACAGACAACAACAACAACAGAAGTGTCTGTCAAATTGGAAAGAAAAAACACGTAACAAGCTTTAGAACATGAATTGGGTTGGGAAGGGGTTTAAAAGATCTGTCTAAAGAGGAGAATAAATTTCTTCTGGATAATTCTACTGGAAACAGTGGAACAAGGGATGAAGGCAGAGAGGAAGGGGAAGAAAATTAAGATAGAAAGGGAAAGGTTCATCATCATCATCATTAGACATATCTCAACTGGGTTTCAGGTCAGCTAAAGAGAGATATACTGTATGAGCTTACGGTGGGGAGTGAGTCTGATCAAATCTTTTCCTCTTGGCATATGGCTGAGCTTTGGACCCAGAACGGATGGCTGCCTCTTCCTAGCGTAGACACATCCAGTTGAGTGTTCAAGGGGAGCATGGACCCCAGATGTCCAAGAGGGACATGAGGGAGGAACATGAGCCACTTCCCTGAGCAGTTCCTAGGTGTACCTGAATGTCATCGATGTCACTAATAAATGCAGTAATATATCCAGGGATGCTATGTTTATCAGATATGGGAGTGTCTGTCGTCTTCTTTTAAGAGGCATTGACTTGTTGGAAATACAAAACAATAATCCCATCAGTGTATCTATGAATAAAAACCACATGCAGCCACCTACCTACACATCCGTAGAGGCCTCTGGAGGACATGTGAGAAAAGGGGCTAACAGAAGCTTCAAGGGTAGGAGAAGAGGAAACTATCCTCATTCCCTCTTCACAGTCATTGAGCAAGGAGGACTCAAAAACAATAGTTCACTCGCCTGTCACTTCTCACCTTCCTCAATGGTTCCAGACCTCATTGCAGAAGCCAGGGTAGAACAATTGTTGGGACAGCTGATTGTGAAAAGGAGAGCCAGCTCTAAATAAGAACAATTTACTCAACACAAACACCAAAGAGCATGTTTAGTGTTTACATAAATAGGGAACTGTATCAGTTGTCTTGCCATGTAAAACCAGCCCAAAATATCATGGCTTAAAGCAATAAGACTCATTCATTTGCTCATGAATCTGCAATTTGGACACTGGTTGGTGAGGACAGCTCTTCTCTACTTCATGTGGCATCAGGTCCAGTGGTGTGTGGACCTTTCTTCTTTCAGGATGGCCAGGATAGCTCACGCACGTGGCTAGTAGGTTGACGCTGGCTGTTAGCCTGGGCTGCCAGCAAAGGGCTGTGATTCTTCCTCAAGTGGGCCTCTCTGCAGGCTGCCTGGGCTTCCTCAAAGCATGGTGGCTAGGTTCCAAAAGCTGGCGTCCCAGTAGAACCAGGTGAAAGGCATATTACCCTTTATATCCTAGCCATGGAAGACACATAGCATCACTTCCATCAGGGTCAAAAACCTGCCCCAATTGAAAGGGAGAGGACACAGTTGCCCAGCTAGCAATAGAACAGTGTCCCTGTCATTTTTTTTTTTTTTTTTTTTGAGACAGAACCTCACTCTGTCACCCAGGCTGAAGTGCAGTGGCGTGATCTCGGCTCACTGCAACCTCTGCCTCCCAGGTTCAAGCGATTCTTCTGCCTCAGCCTCCTGAGTAGCTGGGACTACAGGCACACGCCACCACGCCCAGCTAATTTCTGTATTTTTAGTAGACACAGGGTTTCACCATATTGGCTAGGATGGTCTCGAACTCCTGACCTCATGATCCACCCACCTTGGCCTCCCAAAGTGCTGGGATTACAGGCGTGAGCCACCGCACCTGGCCTCCATCACATTTTAAGAAGAACTTATGGGATGAGAGAGAGTGTTGCAGCCATTTTTGGATGACACAATTTGCAATGAAAACAGTCTTCAAAACTGAAGCAAAAAAAAATGTCTGCTAGAATAAATAACTAGAAAGAAAGGTATATATTAGAGTTCTCCGGAAAAAAATATAACTAATAGGTTTGATATAGACATCAATATTGATATCAAATATACATATAAAGATATAATGGGATGTATTATAGAAATTGGCACATGCAATTATGGAAGCTGAGAAGTCCAATGATGTGCCATCTGAATGCTGGAGAACCAGGGGAGCTGGTGGTGTAATTCAGTCTGTGTGCAAAGACCTGAGAACCTAGAGTTCTGATGTCCAAGGGACAGGAGAAGCTACCCCAGCTCCAGAAGAGAGCAATTTGCCCACCCTCAGCCTTCGTTGCTCTATGTGGGGCCTTGACGGAGGGTACGATGATGGCTGCCCACACTAGTGAGGACAGACCATCTTAACTCAGCCTCCCAATTCCGTTGCCAACCTCTTCCAGAAGCACCCTCACAGACACACCCAGAAAGAAGGTTTTATGAGGTATCTGGGCAGCCCTTACCCTAGTCGACATCTAAAACTGACCAACACAAAAGGGCTTGGCATATAGTATCCGATCTCAGAGTTTTCTCCCTTTGATTCAAGGTACTGCTGCCAGTCCCAGGTGTCAGGGATATGCCCTTGATCCTTACAGAAGACTAGCCTGTTTGTGAAGCAAATCCTTTTACCTTGCTTTCTTTTAATATACCAGAGACCAGTCAGCATATTTTAAAAGAACTTGGAGGAGAGAATAAAATAAATAAAATTGCATTTCTAAAATATAAATATATAATCTTAAGATCTGATGCAGGAGAAGTGGAGAAAAGCTTTGCAAGGGTCTCAAGCCCTCTCACCATAAGAATTTTTCATCTAGGCTCAAAATCCTCCCAGAACATTGCAGGCACCTCACATGGCGTTCGTCTCTCCTGGCTCCCTGCTTGTCTCTTGGGTGGGTGGCCTCTGGTCTTAAGTTGTTTTTCTGGACCCAAGTAGATATTCTAACCATCCATCTTGCCCTCTCCAAACATAAATTCCTGAAGACTTTGTCTTATTCAAATGCAAACTTCATTATGAGTCAAATTTACCAGGTTGGGCACGGTGTCTCACCCCTATAATCCAAGCACTTTGGGTGGCTGAGGCAAGAGGATTGCTTGAAGTCAGGAAATCGAGACCAGCCTTGGGTAACAAAGCAAGATATCATCTCTGCAAAAAAAAAGTTAAAAAATTGGCCGGGCGCGGTGGCTCAAGCCTGTAATCCCAGCACTTTGGGAGGCGGAGACGGGCGTATCACGAGGTCAGGAGATCGAGACCATCCTGGCTAACGGTGAAACCCCGTCTCTACTCAAAAGAATACAAAAAACTAGCCGGGCGAGGTGGCAGGCACCTGTAGTCCCAGCTACTCAGGAGGCTGAGGCAGGAGAATGACGTGAACCCGGGAGGCAGAGCTTGCAGTGAGCCGAGATCGCGCCACTGCACTCCAGCCTGGGCGACAGAGCGAGACTCCATCTCAAAAAAAAAAAAAAAAAAAAAAAAAAAAAAAAAATTAGCCAGCACGGTGGCATGCTCCTGTCGTCCCAGCTACTTGGGAGGCTGAGGTGTGAGGATCCTTTGAGCCCAGGAGTTCTGGGCTGCAGTGAGCTGTGATTGCACCGCTGTACTCCAGGCCAGGTGATAGAATAAGATCGCATTTTTTAAAAAAAATTGCTACAATGTCCAGAGTTCTGTTGAAGTACAGTTTCCTCTGAAGGCCACAGCTTGGTTAGGTGGTGGTAACTGACCCAGAGAGTGATCCAGCCCTTCCTAGCTTAAGATACCCTTTCCAACCACCATAGCATCATTTTATATTTCATCCAGATGAGTCCACAGCCCAGGAAGAGGGTCAACCCAAATCCCATGCATTGCAAGGGTGCATCCTAACGTTGCTTCCCTGTGCTCTCACCATCCCACGCATATGGCAGAGGTAGCATGTATGCCAACTGCTGCCCACATATGCAAGTGGACAGCAGATGACACTCTCTCACAACCTGTCCTGGTCATTTGTGTGTGCACAGGTGTAAACATGCATCTCTACAGAGCAGAATTTTCTCATGCTGAGCCTGAAGTCCAAATTCTTAAAGATTTGTTTGTGGCAATGTAGTAGAAGTTAATGATAAAGAAACTAGAATTTTAGCTGAACTGTATTCATTTCTTGCCTAGCTGAGAAGGGAGGAGTCCTTACTCAAGGGAGAAAGTAGACCTATAATTTAGGATAAGTTGATTTGAAAGCTAGGTGGACAGCACCCTCAGCCTTATTAATCCCTCTCCTCTTTTTTCTTGGCGTTCCAGCCCAGCTCTGAACAATCTCAGAGAAGACATATTTCATTGTTGTGTGACTTAAGGTAGGACTGCAGAGAGGAGGTTCATCAATCTGCATGAAATGTGCCCCGTAGAACTCAGGAGCCCTCTACAGATAGCCATGCTTGTGAACTGCCCCCCAGGAACACGTCACCCTCCCTGCTCTGCAACTCCTCACCTTGCCAATGGCTGCATCATTAAAAATGTTGTTCTCAGGCCTCCTGGGGCTACTCTGGCCCACCTGAGTATGCCCTTGTCTGTCCATGGCCACAGGCCCCAGCTGCAAGGCACAGTGACAGACGGGCGGCAGCGAACCTCACTCGAACTCTTGGTATCCAGAAGTCTGGAAGGAAACTAGAGTCAGGGCTCCACTGCACCATCCAGCTCTGGCCCCAGCAGCCCGAAGGTGTGGGTCATTCTCTTTGTCTGAGTTCTACTTCCTCCATCTGGAAAAGGGACCATAGAAGGTAGTGGGAACTAAGGGCCAGGAGAGAAGGATCTGAAGACTCTAGTGGGCAGTTTGTCACAGACTCTCCAGCAGCCCGATGTCATGCCCCTGTGACATGATACAGGAAGAAAATGGGACCTGGCTTTCTCCCCAAGGCTTGAATAGCCAGGGATTCTTGTACAGCATAGACGCTTCCACAGAGGCACATGGAGTCCTGGACTCAGGCAAATGACAACCTTGAAACTGCCAAAAGGTGGACTCGAGCAGTGGCTCAAGAAGCTACGAGGAGTCAGCCAAGGAGCAAGCCATGCCAGAATGCCAGAAACAGACAGGCCCAGGGCCTACGCTCAAGAAGCGCCAGCAGAAGGGATTCCACAATGAATGAGTAGCACCTGGACACCAGCCCGCAGTCAGCACTGTGCTAGGCCCTACGGAGAACACCAAAGTGACCAGCCACAGTCTCAGTCGCTCAGGACCTCAGCATCTGAATGGAAAAACAAGGCTGACCACATGAACAGCACTTACTAAACTCTGTCTACACCATCTCAAGAGTGAGGATGGCCCAGACTTGAATTGCAGTAGAACAGGACAGTGGCATGGTGGCTCACACCCGTCATCCCAGCACTTTGGGAGACCGAGGCAGGTGGATCACCTGAGGTCAGGAGTTCTAGACCAGCCTGGCCAACATGGTGAAACCCCCACCTCTAAAAAAAAATACAAAAAATTAGCCTGGCGTGGTGGCAGTCGCCTGTAATCCTAGCTACTCAGGAAGTTGAGGCAGGAGAATCACTTGAACCTGGAAGGTAGAGGTGGCAGTGAGCCGAGATTGCACCATTGTACTCCAGCCTGGGCAACAGGATGGAAACTCCATCTCAAAAATTAAAAAAAAAGAAAAGAAAAGAAAATGGAGATGGCGCAGATGGTGAGGGCTGAGTAAAGGAAGTGAAGTCTGAACTCAGTCTTCAAGAAAGGAGAGGGAGAGACGGGATGGAAGAATAAGAGACTGCCAGCCAGGAAAGCTGCTGCTCTGAAACTTGCTGAGGTCAAGGGGCTGGTCTGTGCAGCACCTAGCCCCAAGTTGGCATTCCCTAAGGATGCCTGGCAGCCGAACATGCGGAAGTGGCAAGGAGGTGGCCCGGCTGGTCAGTGTGGCACAAGGAACGGGCTTCCATGTTTAGAACAGAACTGTGTTGGGGGAGAATGAGGAAATAGGTCCACTCAGAAAGGTGGAAAGGAGGCATAGGCAAATGGGGCGAATTGTAGGTTAATTTGGAGGGAGGCCGTGAGAAACAGGTCTGGGTGGAAGGAAAGGCTGAGGAGAAGAAGAAAGTTCCTCTTTTGGTCAAAACCAAACTGAAGCTGAGGGCACAGAAGTGGGAGCTGGGGAGAGGAAAGAGGCCCTCGCAGGGCTGTGGGGGGCCTGGGCTTCTGCTTTGGGCCTGCAGTTGGATAGGCTGGGGGTGGGGGAGGAGACTGGGCCTTGGAGCCACAGCTGGAGGGCTCTAGGGGGTCTATTCTTGTACCCATTCGACCCCCAGACCTCTCATTCCCGGACCTCTCCACACTGAGCTCTCAACACCCACACAAAAGGGCCTTGTGTGGTATTACTGGAGATGCCCAATGCAGCTTTATCTCACTGCCCCCACCCTTCCCGGGAGCCTTGGCATGCACATTGCCCCAGCAGGTGCAGGGGACAGGAAGAGAGGGGCTGGGGACCAGACAGGGGCCAGAGGTCAGATGGAAACATCAGCCTGCCTTCCTCCCCTGCTACCCCTCTGCCCGCCCTTTTCCACAGCCTTCTATCCTAACCCCTCCCTTCTCTGTTTCTCTCCTCTCCTCTCTGTCCCTCCCCTCGCTGGGCTTCAGAGTGGTATGGACAGCCTAGAGACAGATCGGATTTATTCTTGGAAAACACGTCCATGGCAGAGGGTACCACAGCAACAAGTTTCCATGGTGCTTGGACACAAGGCAAATATGGCATAGAGGAGAGATTCCTGGACTCCGAGACAGAGGACCTGGGTCCTGTCCCTGCCTCTCCTCACCACCAGTGCATCCTTAAGCAAGTTGCGTAACCTGCCCAAGCCTCATTTTTTTTTTGCAAATGCCCAACCATTTAATCAGCTGTCTGAACCCACTATCATGTGCCAAGCACCTACTGGGAGCCAAGCACTTTACTAGGTGCAAGACAAGTAACACAAACATGGTTCTTGCCCTCACAGAACGTACAGCTAAGAGACAATAGGGTTGCTCAGAAGAGGTTAGTATGGCAGCCAGTCCACAGCAAGTGCTCAAAAGATGCTGTGCACAGGTCTACCAGAAGCCCAGCAAGGAGAGTGCAGCTGGGCCTCCATCTACCCTGTGGGATGTGGCTGCAGTGGCCCTGGCTAGAATTAGAGGGTGGTGCTTAACCTCTGACCTTGTCTGCAGCCCAGTGTCTGTTCTAGGTGGTTAAAGACCAGGGAAAACATGAGATAGAGGATAGAGAGGCTGCCCAACCTGGGGAGGCCCAACTGTCAATGATATTTGGTGTGTATGAATGAGAAGGGTGTGTTCCCGGGGGCAAGGTGGGAGGAATAAACATAATAACGGGATCTGTTTGGGAAAGGTGAGTTGATCCGGAGCCCTGACTGGGAGGGCTCGGAAGCTGGACTCCCTCCCCACTCCCTTTCTAGGAAAGCAACTTGGAAAAGCAGAGCCTGGGCCTTGGTGGTGGGCACAGCTGCTGGGGGAGCCTGGAGCAGTGGGGAGGGGGAGCGTGGGAGGCGGCCAGTGGAGGCACTGAAAAGAGAGTCTCATGGGGAATCCTGGACAATGAGCTGATGGAAGGGGGAATATGGGAAGAAGGGGACGGAGGGGCTGGCTCTGCGAGGGCTGCTCTCCTGGCAGCTTCCCAAGGTTAATTGAGGGGCACGGAGCAGCCTCTGCGACATTCCAACAAGAGGGAGGCTGGTTTGAAAAGAGCATTTGCTGTGGGGAGAAGGGGCCTTTCTCTGCCCTGGGCTGCCGTCCCTTTGTGGAGGTTCTTTGGGGCATGAGCACTGTGAAAAAGCAGGGAGTGAGGAGGGGCCAGGGTGGATGGTTCACCATTCATCGTCCAGGCCAACGGGCTGCTCTTGGCAGAGAAGAAGGGGTCAGTGGCTGGTTCAGCCACCCTCAGCCCTGAGATGATGGTAGCTGGGAAATCTCTACACGGAATTCCAGCGAGTCTGACTCTAACGTGAATTACGGGTATTTAGAGAAGAGCATGAAGGAAGAGAAGGGGAGGAGGCTGAGTATCAACTGAAGGACAGGCAGTGCCCTTGGGGGGATCGGGGGTTGGCAGCTTAGAAGAAAACGTTGACAATTTTTCAGAGACCTGTGTCTGGGTTGAAGGGTTTGGCATAATCAGAAATGCCCAGGCTTTTACCATATGGTGTGTTAACACAACTAAAACCCACGTGTTTCTGCAGACACACACACAAGCAACACGCTGCACACACAGCCCTTGTAGGAACACACACACGTATGCAAAATGACATGTACAACATGAGGTCCACACACCAACGTGGGCCCTCCTGCGCACACACACGCAGAATCTCTTCAGATAACCACACCTATGTTATCTACACCGTCTGCTCCCTCCGGAGCTGCTCCTGTGGGCAAGTGTGTGCCACATCCTCACGCATCGCCAGGCTGACGTGGGCTGTGTGCAAGTAGGACACGTGAACACATGTGCAGGTGGGCCTCATGCTCTCCCACACCAGAACTCCTGGCATGGACGTCCCCAGAACACCCTCTCATCTTGCCTAAATCAGGTCCCAGGGAAACTTGTCCGCCTGAAATCCACCTTCTCCACCCCTGCCCCGGGCCCAGCATCCAGGCTGCCCGTGCTTCACGCAGTCCTGCCCTCTGGGGCACCTGGCTCCCACCCGCACGGGCTCCAGGCTCGAGGGAACGACCGCCAGCAGGTGGCGCCGGCGGGAGCCTCTGGAACCAAGACCAGCAGGAGGACGAATCCGCGTTTCCGCCCTGCTGTGCTGAGACCCAGCCCCGGCATGATCTACCAAGACCACCAGGCCAAAGAAAGCCACTCCCAGGAGAGAAGAGAGAAAGGACAAGATCCCGCCGCTTGGAGGGGACGGGCGGCGGAAGACCAGGGACAGGAAAGTGGAGGGGAGCAACAAGCGCCTTCTGCGGGGTCAGCTGGGGGTCCGGGTGTGTGTGCTCGTGTTCTGTGTGCACCTGGCTCAGTGTCTGCATGCATATGTGAGCGCTGCGCTATAATGCAGGGCGCTACCCGTGTGTCCGTGGATATGGAAGAAGGAGGTTTGAAAAGCTTTGAGGACACAGGTGTGTGTGTTTGCACACGCGCGCGTGTGTGTGCACAAGTCCGTGCATGTCTGCACATTCTGCTGCGTACAGGGAGACTCGGGGAGAAGGTGAAAATGAAGTCAAGCAAACTAGACCTCACAACTGCAGTACGGCCAGCACCCCATAGATCACAGTTGTTAGTCTCCTCCACACGCTCCCCACACCACGCACACTCCAGGGACACACACTCGCACACCACCCACACAGACAGGTGCTGTGCCACCCCATAGAGACCTGCCACCCACACAATTTCTCACATACACGCAGGCCCGTAGAGAACCTAGAGATACATATAGATACAGCCACGGCACACTGGCTGTGTGTGCACCTGCACGCGTGTGCACTCACACGCATGCTGCGCTGTACCTGTAGATCCTTAGTGCCCCACACGCCCAACAAAGGGAAAGAAAGAGGTTCAGGGCGGAAAGATGACTCTCATCCTGTAAAGCACCCCGGTTTCTGAGCCTCTGGAGATCAGAGACGTGTGGCGTCAGAAAGCCCCTTGTCTGAGGATAGGGGTGCAGGGGAATGAACAGAGAAGCCTTCTGCATGCACACCCGTGTGCCCCAGGCTGGGGGCAGTGGGGGTCCAGCCGAGTCCCTCAGCACTGTGGACAGCGCCTCCGTAGCAGGACGGTGAAGCCTGGAGCAGTTCTCAGAGGTGCAGGACACCAGAGGCCGCTTACCTGCATCCAGAAGACCAGCTAAGTCAGATACACTCAAGTCCAACCCTGTTGACCCAGGAGTCTTATAAACAGGGGTTAAAAATACCTATCTCTCTGGGCTGTCAGGAGGATCAAATGACTGGAGACCATATAGCACCCAGCACTGTGCCTGACGTGTACTAGAGAACACTGTCAACATCGCTAACGACCACTCTGGCTCCCAGCCCCAGGCACTTCCAGGCCAAGAGATGAATAGTCTGTGCAAAACATATTGATTTCCTTGGTGACACAGCATTGCCACGTTGCGGGACCATGAGCCAGGATATCTGGATTCATGCCCCAGTCTTGCCAAATTTCTGAGACCTAGGCAGGTTACTCACCCCATCTGAGTCTCCGTTTCCTGTCTACTAACTTGGAATAATCACAATAATAATACTAACACGAACTGAGCTTCCTGAATGCCAAGCCCTGTTATAAGCACTTTACAAAGATTAAATCCTTGAATCCTCATGACATTAAATGGAAATGATCTGTTACTATCCTCACTGTGTAGAAGAATAAATGAAAGCACTTGCCTAAGATCACACCAATGGTAGGAGTAGAAACTGGATTGGAACCCAGGCAGCCCGCCTCCAGAATCTGTATTCTCAGCCATGACACAGTGTGACCTCCTTCATGGCAGGCCGTGTGCATCCGATGACGTCATGGGTCTAAAAGGAGCTTGAGGACTGCACAGCATTATACCAGTGTTAGGGTATATTGTTATGCATCCCAGCCTGGCTCATGTATGAGTAATTGTGCAAGGAATGAGAGCCGAAATGAATACAGGAAACCGGGTGCGGACGGGTGCCATCTGGGACTGGCGCATCACACCAAGAAGGGAGAAATGGGTAGAAGATGGGCCAAGAGGGGTGGGCAGCCATATGTACCCTCGCATGGCTTTTGACTCTCTCCTTAGTCAGTCCATGACTAGGTAAGAGGTCAAAATAGTTTCTAGAAAATCAAGAAGATAATTTCAGCTCACCCCAAAATCCTTCTAATCCTTCTCTTAATTACAACCTTTGTCTCACCTGACATCTCTCTTCTTCCAACCCCTAAAGCTGTATGCAGTCCATTTATCCCTCTGCTCCTCGCATTACCACCCCCCAACCACCTTCCCTCACGTGAAACCTGTCACCGGGTCTGTGACCTCTCTGAGAATCACTATGCCAGGAGAACCGGTGTTAAGCTGAGTCATCCTAGGACAGGTCCCAGAAGGACAGTCAGGAGGATTCAAGAAGGTACTTCGGATGTTTCAAAGGGTAGGACGTGGAGACCGAAAACTACTTTGAGGATTACTTTAGGCAAAGGAGACCTCTAGACACTGCTAGGTCCCTGACCAGCCTCATCCTGTGACCTGCTACTTTCTGTAGAAGGTTCTCTGATGCTCAGAATGGAATCATTTCACTTACAAAAGCACAAACCCATCTTTCTGGAAGGCCCATACCTCTCATGCTTGGTTGGCTGCTGTGCAGGGCAGAACAGTCACTGGCCAGGGATGGAGGGGCTTTCAGACACTCACACTGCCCCATCTCCTACGCTGTCCCAATCTTCCTTTTCTTCCCAGAATCCCAGGCAGTCTTCCCAGCCCTGAGCTGGTCCCCTTTCCTTCCCCTCCTTGCTGATGAATCTGTTAGGACAGAGTTCTTTCCTTGTGCTCCTCACGCTGGCAAATGATCTCAGGCGTTTAACAGCAATGGCTGGGAATCTGTCACCATTCGTGGTCAGTGAAGGCACCCGAGCACTCTGCTCTCTGTTTTGTTCTTACTCCTTTTCTGTCTCCTGTCATGTTCCCCTCCTGTTTCCGGAACCCGCGCCCCCACCTCAACCCCTCCCGCCCCGCCCCGACCCTCCACTGCCTAAGAAAGATGCAGCTGCTTCTCTTCCAAAGCCCACAGAACAAGTCTTAAGGAGTCTCGGAACAGCCCGGGTTTTCCAGAACCGTCATTCAGTCCTTCCGTCTTCACTCTTCACTCACAGCAGGGACGGCCCCACTTCTCTCCTCAGGCAGGCGGGATGTCAGGCACTCAGGCTTCCCTGTAGCAGCCCCTGCCCTGAGCTGGTACCACCTGCTTCCTGACATCTCTTTGCTTTCCACTCCCTAAAGCTCTGTTTCTGTTTCCCCAAACCAGGCTCATGGATCACCAGTGTCAGGATCACCTGGAGCACATGATAAGAGCTCAGCTTCTGGAATTCACCTCAGATGCCCCCAGACCTGCTGAATCAGAGCCTGGAAGCAGGGCCTGAGAGTGGTGCCTCTGCAGAGCCCCTGGAGCTCAGGCACAGCTTGGGGAGCCACTGTCCTTGTAGGGGCAGGGACCATCCTCCAAACCACTAACCTTCTCTCCAGATGACCAGGTGTCCTCAGACACACACAAGCTCTGTGACCTGTTGCTAGAGGAAGCCCTGTGCTGGCCGAGCTGGGCCTGGGCTGTGAACCAGGCTCTGCCAATTGCTCATTATGGGAACGCTAGCAAGTCACCTTGCACGTGTGTCTCCATTTCTGTAGCCACAAAATGGGCTTGATACTTGTTATCTCATCTTATGATTATGATATAAGGTTCAAAGGAGAAAAGAAAAGTGGAAATTTGTTGAAAGGCAAGTTGAATAAATGATGTGTGATTCTATTATCATGTAAGAGATGCCTGGTGGTGAAAGACATGGTGTCTGTCAGGAGATGCTGTTCCCATCACGCAGTAGACCAGCAAACAAACAAGCAGCGTGGCCACCCCAACACTCCCTGTGGGCTTTTCTCAGCTTGTCCGGAGCCCAGGAAAGGAAAGGAGGCTGTGGGGGTGCGTCAAGCACTCACAGGAAGAGTCCCGGAACCTGCTGAAGGAGGTTTTGTTCCACCCACGCTGCCCGCATCTGCCCACAGGCCTGCAGCCCCTACCAAGAGCAGTGGGCCCAGCCCTCTGCATCACTCCTCTCCCTCTAATTACTCCTCACACACTCTGGCGCCAGGCCCTCCAACCAAATTACAATTGATCCTTCACTCCTCTTGGATCAATGCCATCGACCCTGGAGCAGGGAGGACAAACCCAAACTCACCCTCTGGGAACCAATGGCCCAAGGCAAAGCCCGGCGAGAGACCTGCTGGTGCAAACTTGGAATGTACCTGCACACATGTGTGCACACACACACACACATGCATTCCTCCCCTTGCCCAAGAAATACATGGATCGGTATGCACACAAAATGTACCGGGCCACATACGGGTATCCACATGTAGACACATACATAGCTTGATATAGACAGACACTTTCATGCATGTCTACATGCATGTACACAAAAAGCACACATGCCCGCTCATACACAGGGGTACAGACACATGCCATTGGCTAGAGAAGAGAATGCTCTGAGGCCCACAGGAAGCATGCTCCAGCCAAGTGAGGAGCTGCATTCTAGCCCATCCCAGCCCTCTCCCCCGCTGCCCTCCTAGCTCCACGTGTGAGTACACCCACCAACAGTTACGGTGGGAGGGGTCCGGCATGCCTGCGACACACACCTCCAAGCAGAAACTCCTCTAGTGTTGCGGAGGCCTGTGGTGTGCCCTCCCCTGCAATGGACCCTGCCTCCTCATCCCTTTGGGGTGTTGGAGAAATGCCCAGCTGCTTCTCCACCAGACAAAGCCCATTATAACTCAGCTGGGCTCTCTCTACACCTCAGTCCTCAGAGGAGCTTGGAGTGCGTCTGCACCTGAGGCCCCAAACCATTGGAAAGGAGGTGCCAGTTCCTACAGATGCCAACACAGAGTGACAGCCACCAGCTCACTCCCTTCCCACACAGAATGGGAACATGAATGGCAAGTACAGAGGAGAGAGGAGACAGAGCAGGACTGGCCATCCAATACAGCCCAAGCAGACACCCAAGGCCTCTGACTCCACTGCCTCTTTCCTTATGGCCAAGTTCTCTACTCCCCACCAATGGCCAATGGCTTCCTGCCAGGCACATCTCCAGGTTAACTCATAGAAACATAGAACGTCACAAGGAGAAAAGCTCTGGGAGATCCTCGAGTCCCTCCAGCCCTCATTTTCTTGGTGCCTAACTCTCCTTAATGACATTCCCAGCAAGGGACTGTCCCTCACACCGAACATACGGCACCCAAGGACACCGGAGGAGCAGAGGCCTCTCATCACGTAGCCGGTTCTCTGCCGAAGAGTTCTAAAAGTCTCTCTAAATAGAGTAAAATCTCCCTCCCCAGAATGTTCACTGGTTGGATGAAGTGGAAGGAAAGCCATTTCAATAACAAACGGTTGGTCTGCAGCTTGTCTGAAGGAAGGGGCACTGTTTGGCATTTCTACTCATAGTTCTCAGTACAAGGCTCTGCAGAGGCTGAGGGCGAGACCTGGGAGTGATCTGACCCTCAAAAGAAGGTGAAGGGCACCGAGGCCTCCCCTATGCAAAAGGAAGATCTTGAAAAAGTCAGATATCTGCCAATCTATGGAATAAGGTTTATTGGAGTTTTGTCTCTAATTTTGTCTACTAATTTCCCTTTATTACACTAATATACTACTAATATTCCTACTGAGTTCTTGTCCTTCGCCTCCCCCCAGATAAGCTGCATTTGCAGGCTTACAGCAGCTGCAGATAGATGTGTACGATCTGGGGAGGACATCTTCAGTGCTGTGCGTTCCCCATCAACCCCTCGGGCCTTGGCCCCATCACTGGAATCAGAAGCCTGGCATGTAAAGCTGAAGTCTCTGTCCTCATGGTCTCCATGTCCGTGGTCTGAACCTTCTCTGTGTAACCTACTTCCTGTCCTCTCTCACACAGAGCTTTTCCAAGCATCCTTGAGGGTTTAAGGACCATCAACTCTGCCCCGCCACCCCTGGGCCCCCATACGCCACCAGTAACAGCTGCGTGGACTGAGAGGAACTGAGGAAGTTGCCATTCGGTGGTCCCTTGCAGGTCAGAGTAATGGAGAGAAGTCTGTGGAAGATCCCTGTGGCCGGCTCTCTCATCCACCATTTTACTCCCACCACCCCACCATCTATGCCAAAAGGATGGAAAGCATTTCCCAAAACACCTTGCACTATGTTTCTGGGTGTGGATTAGATGCCACCAATTGTGTGCACTTGCACAAGATTTGGCAGACAAACGGGAAAGGGGTGCTCTTCCTGCAGCCCTAGCTGTTGGTGCCTATCAAGGTCATAACAGGCTTGCAGGAGTTTCCAGTGTTCATGCTTCATTTTCCAAGATTCAGAATGTTAGCCTGCACAGCCTCTCCATCCGCCTGCCTGCTCCCTGAAATCCACTGTCTCTTCTCTCATCTGCAGGTCTCCAGAGGCTTCTCTAGGGCCAGGGGCAGCTCTGACGTCCAAGAGCATATCCTCAATGGTGCCTCTGAGTCATGGCTTCAGTAATTCTGTGTTGTTCTGGGAGTCACTGTAGTAGCCTCAATCCTGAATCTGCTTCGTCTGCCCTTCCAATGATGGTGTAAGCTCCCAAATTCCTGTACGCAGTCCCTTTGGCTTGAACTACGTAGAGTGGGGACTTTTTCCTTTACTGAACCTTGACATACAAGATGCAAGCTGGGGTAAGAGCAGTTATGGTGTCAACTTCGTTCAACAGACATTTAATGAATGCAAACCATTTCACCTGGTGCTGTGCCAGGCACAGCGACATCATGCAAGCAGGTGCACCGTGTCCTGACATGGTGGCAATAGGCAGGGCGAGGGGTCCGTATCCAGTCTTCACCCAGTCAGCCCAGCTCAAGGCAGCGAGGTGAGTGGGAGTAGGGCAGCCCTGGCTTCAGAAAGGCTGGGTTGAGCTCCGCCCAGTTCCAGTGCTCACCCCAGATGCAGGCGGGTGGCTAACCCTCTCTAGGGCTCAGTTGCTTTGCTTCACTGCCACCGCTCCTCTTCCTCTTTGCACTTTTATCCCTCATCCTCCACACTCAGGGGATGTGCTCTCCCCTGCAAGTCTTCCTGGCCCTCCCTCAGTGCCTCTGGTCCATGCTTCATAGAAAACGTTCAGTGAATTGAATTCATCTGATTCCCAGCCCAGCATTTCTTCTTTCCTAAACGCACACACGTGCACACTCTCACACACTCACACACACACACACTCACCACTAGAGTAAGCTATTTGTCTTGGGTGGGGTTCCCCAGATGCCACGTCTGAGACTGGGGATTCTGTGCCAGGGAGTTATGGAGGGAGGGCTCCCAGGAGGAGCCTTAAGGAAGAGAGGAAAGCAGAATGGCAGGGGAAGAAGCCAAGAAAAGAACATGGTTTCATCTGAAGTATCTCTTCCAACTGCCCACCCCCAGAGTCCCGGGCAGGAATGGCACCACAGACTTGTCCCACGATGGGGAAAGTGCTGGCCTTTTGTAACCTGCACCAGTCCCTCATGGCTGCTCGTCACCCTGGTGTGGGGCGTGGCCTCCTCAGCATCTCCCTGCAAGAAAGGGTGCAGCTCTGAGCAACAGCAGCCCACACTCAGAGAAGGGCAGAGGGGCAGACTGTGGCAGCCCAGGAAGGAGACCTGGGAGGTGCACTGACTGCAAAAAGTATAACACGGCAAATGCACTGCAGGATTCCTAGAGAATCAGAACTGGACAGAATGGGGTCAAGGGAAAGGTAGCAGATTCCCAATCCAGTTGCCTTTCTCCCCATCAGCCAAGCCAGAGGTGGGCCAGGTTGATTCCCAGCAAGACAGCACATGGTCACAACAAAGAACTGGTTGTGCTTGCAGTGTTTGGGGATTCATCATGAGCTTATTAAGAGTGACATAAAGCTGCAGGGCATGTTTTTACCCTGCCACAAACAGAGCTGTTGTTTAGATGCCAGTGAATTCTGCCCTGTGTGGTGGGACCTGTGCACTGACAATGGGCACCAGGGCATGGCACAGGGAAGATGCCCCACTCTGCCTGAAAACTTTGCATATGTTCTGAGTACTTCCTCAGAAGGTGACAGCCTCTGGCACCCCCTCTTGTGACCAGCCTGTAGGGAGATCTCCTTCTCTCTAGCTGGAAGGTGGTGCTGTTCCACCCAGAAGCCAGGACGGGCAGGAACAGCTGTGTCAGGGGAGCAATGCAGCCCTGTAAAGACACAGTGAGCCGAGAACGTGTCGTGTCACCTGAACCCAGAAAGAAAGGGCAGAGCCGGTCAAAGCCGGCCTTGCCCAGAGAGAGGAGACACAGCTCCAGAGCCTGCAAGGTGACCTGGATACCTTGTACTTTGGCAAGGAGGGACAACGCCACAGTGACCTGATGCCTCAGTTTTCGTCTAAGCCAGAAATCGTGAATTCTATACCCCCTACAATAGACTTCAGTGGGGGCCAGCATCACCAAACCAACAAAGGAAGCACTCTGGGAAAATTCTGCACAAGCCTCTTTTAACTTGTGCTCAGTCTCACGAGTTTTCCTTCTGCTTCCTATCCCTGACTTTTCTTCCTGTCCTAATGGAGCAGGTGGTGATCCTTCTTAGGGTGGAATTGGCCTAAGAAAATATTTCCCCTGGCCAAGAAGAAAAAGTGACAGCAACAGGCCCCAGAGAATCTGTCTCTATCTGGACACATCGGATGCCAGAGCAGAAAAGCCTGCACCGGACGCCACCAGCCTGGAGTCCCTGGTGGGCGTCCCCTCCCGTCCCGAGAAGATGACACTGGGGGCTCCCTGCTTACTAGGCTGGGGTTGTACATTGTCTTAATTTACTGTACAAGCAACACCCACATTGGTTCTTATTTGCATGGTGAACACTGAGCTGGGGCAGTAAAGAAAGGGTCACATTTCACAGTAGAGCTGGGAGCATTCTCCTTGCAGTGAGAAACTGCTGAAAATAAGCTTAGCCAGGAAGATGGGACTCAAGCACCAGGAAATTAAGGGAGATGTCGATGGGGGTGTTGTCGGGGGACAGAGCAGAGTCGAGCGTATAGTCTGCCTGAACCAACTGGTTGGCCCTGGTCAGCCTCTTGGGCTGAACTCCGCCCTTACTACTTTTATGTTCACCGACGTCTCTCTCTACTCACCTCTGGGATACCGCTCCTTGCATGGCAAACACACCATCAGCTCTGCGCCAAAGGCTGCTCGGAAATACTGTTTCCTTCTCTCTTGAGCAATTGCTACATACTGGAAATGCAAAAGCCTTGTGAATTCTGGGGTTGTGCGGAGTCAAACTGCCCATTCCCCACCTCCAGAGGTGCACATGCCCCAGAACATCAGGTGCTCTCCTGTTCCCATGCATAAGTTTTGTGAATGTGGAAGGCAAGGCTTGGCCAGGGACCCCAGTCCCTGCACACCTGAATCCAGGCTGTGCCACTTGCTCTGGTCCCCCTCCCTGGCCCTGTGGCTCTCCTGCAGAGATAGTGGTGGGGAGGACAAAGGCAGGTCAAAGCACGCTCTTAAAGTTTGTGCTGAAAACTCCACAGTGGTCTTGGAGGGCAGCCTGGACACAAACGTCTCCTCTGGTCAAGACCCAGAGGCAGGTGTCCTTTCTTCTTTCTTGTCTCCAGGTCTACACCCACTTGACCAGAGAGGGGAGGGGAGCCACCTCAAAGCAGGATTGAAAGCAGAAGCACTTCCATCTTGTGCAAGCGTAGAGCCCCAGCCAGGCATGCATAGGTCAGGACAGCCCACCAGTAGGAAGGGGGACAGTCCTAGGCACAGAATCCCCAGGGAGAGGGGCCAGACCTGCAAGGTGGCCCCAAACCACCCTTGCCCTCAGCCCATGGAAATCCAGCTTCTTCCCACTTAGGCATGAGCTGAGGGAGGGAATAATGGGCAGGGAAGGCCCGACGCTTCCCCAGGAGCTGGCGTCCCAGGCCGGGTGTGGCCCCTCAGCTGAGGAGAACTTCCTGCATGAAGCAGTGAGGAAACTGCCTGTGTTTCCAGGGCTCTCGGGGGCCCCGGCTCTCACCTGAGCCAACATAGAACGAGAGGCCGAACTGCGGTGCTGTGGGAGGCTTCAGACGGTGTTTCCTGCGGGTGTTATTTCCAGCCTAATGCTGTGTTCACACGGCTCTGCCTGGTGATTACTATATTACGATATATTAATCATAGGCTAACGAGGCACTCCGCCCCACTCCTCTCTCCAGGCTGTGCAGGATCCCACCCAGATCCCACAGCACCACAGGCTCTCCTGTATCTGCACCCCCAACCAACCCTCAGGGCCAGCCCTGGGTTCGGCCCCCTTGCCTACAGATAAACTCAAAGGAGGTCATTTCTTGTGTCCGCATCCAAGCTAACGATATCTAAAGCCAGGGTTTGGCACCCACAAACCTTTGTGATGCATTAGCCCCTCTTCCTCAGTCTCCGATGGCAAAGAACCAGGAGGCAAAACAAAGCCCAGAAGAGAGGAAAGTCGTTCTGATGTTTTTCTTGGGTCCAGGAGAATGAGACAGGCTTTGGCTCTCTGGGACCTGTGAACTACCCCAAGTGCTGAGTGAACTTGACTTGGTCCTGGGGAATTGGTTCATTCAATAGCATTTAAGTCTTTATGGGGCGAGTGCTGTTTTCAGCAAAGTGAACAGGAAAGTTCCTAACTCCCGGAACTTCACTCCTGACGGTGGTACGCTGTCAGGCCTCGGGCTGCTGCAGTGAAGGGTCTTGGTCCTTGACCATCTGGTGAGGACGGTTCAAACCAGTCCCTTCAGGGTGTGGTCTGAGTCCTCAGTGGTACACCGGCTTTAGAAGAAAGAGAGAGAGGACCCAGAGGGAGAAGGCTCACTCCCTGACCCCAGGAACAGAGTCTAGCAGGAAAGAAGTACAGATGAATGCAGTGTCTCACATCAGGACCAAGGAACCAGGGAACATGCCACTGAGCTGATGGAGCTTCAGGGACGATGCCACTCTGTGTATCTGTGTCTGTTTCAGGAGTCAAACTCCTCACCAGTGATTTATACTTTGCCTTTATAGGCCTCTTCATTTTTTTAGGAGTCCTTCAGTGGCATGAGGTCATTTGTATATGCTCATCCACAATATGAGCAGGGCATAGAATATGCCCAGTCTTGGGGTATAATGTCCTGGACTTAATAGTATTAGTGGGTACCATGATGAGAGGTACCAACAGAGGCTGGTATAGTGAAGATACTGAGGAACAAGAGGGTTTCCTAGGCGGGAGAACTGGTCACCTGGAGATGATATGGGCATATGCCGAGCCCAAGCCACAACAATTTATTTGCAAGATATGAGCACTACAAATAATTCATGCCTCCTGAGGTTCCCAGTGCTCCAGGCTTCCTGATGTCCACATGTTTTTAATACAGTCCCCTTCCCTAGGGCTGACTTGTGTTACTCACCAATAGAATCACAGGGAAGTGATGATGTGTAACTTCCATTGCTTTATCACAGAGGCATTGTGCCTTGGTCTCCTGGATGACTCACTTGGGGAGAAGTCATTGTTATGCCATGAGGATGCATCAGCAGCCCTGGGGAGGGTCCTCACTGAGGACTCCAGCCAAGTGCCAGCATCAACTGCCAGCCACATGAGTGAACCTCCTTGGAAGCAGGTCCTTCCTCTCTTCTGGGCTTTGTTGTGCCTCCTAGACCTTTGTCATCGGAGAGTGAGGAAGAGGGGCTTCCAGCCTCAGTCAAGCCTTCAGATGATGATAGCCCAGGCTGGACATCCAATTCCAGTCCCAGGAGAGACCCCAGGCCAGGACCACCCAGCCAAGCCACTTCTGAATTCCTGACTCATACACACTATGAGAGGTAAGAAATAGAGATGGTTGCTTTAAACTGCTAGGTTTTAAGACAATACGCATTGCAGCAGAAATAACTAACACATATCCCCAGTAATAATGTAGTTCCTAGAACACAGCAGGTGCTCAGGAAATGTTTCACGGATGAATGAATGAAGCTTCTAGTAGAGGGGCTATCAGTCAAACATTATGACTACTGATGAGAAGAGGGAATTGGTGGCCATGGCCAGGAGAACTCATGTTCCAAACTTGGAAAGATAAAACTTAGCCCATAAACTCGGGAATTCAAGAAATGTCATAATACTTTATTTTCTTCAAATCTGAATAAATTGACCCCAAGTCATTATTGTTACCCAAAACCCCTCTCTACCCCACCTCAACCTCACCCAAGGATCTGGGGAAAAATTCCCTGTGGAGAAAAAAGCCTCTACTCCCCAAGTCTATGATGGCCATTTGTGATACCTTCAAACCTCACACACCATGATTCCTTAAAGGCAAGTTATGCTACAGCTATCAAGACTGTCTTGGGAGTCCCAGTGTCTACAATACAGCCTCTTAGACACTCTCTTAGACAGTCAGGAAAGCCATTCTCTTCTGAGGCCTCACACCTCATTCAGACCTTCAACAAATATTTACTGGGTGCTCTACTAGTTACAGTTCTCTAGATAAACAGAACAAGTACAAGAGGGTGGAGAGAGAGAGATTGATTTTAAGGAATTTGCTCCTGTGTTTAGAGTTGGCAAGCCCAAAGTCCGCAGCATATACCAACAGGCTGGAGACCCAGGCAAGGGCTGATGTTGCAGCTCAAGTCCAAAGGCCATCTGCCAGCAGGATTTTCTTTCCTTCAGGAGAGGTCAAGTCTTTTTTATCTTAAGGCCTTCAACTGATTGGATGAGACCCATCCACCTTACTGAGGGCTCTACTCAAAGTTGACGGATTTAAATGTTAATCTCATCTAAAAGGTACCTTCACGGTAACATCCAGATTCATGTTTGACTAAATATCCCGGTACCATGGCCTAGCCAAGCTGACACATAAAATTCATCATCGTAAGACGCCATTAAGTGATGTAGGCACTGGGGATAGAGCAGTGAACCAACACGGGCAAAAATCTAGGACTTTTACATTCTAGGAGTGGGAAAAATAATAATAAACCATAATTAGATACATATATCATGTTAGGTAGCTATCGTACTAAGGAGAAACACCAATCAGGTTACATGAAGGAAACTAATGAAGGTTGCCGTTTTAGATAGATTGGTCAGGAAGATCTCGAGAAATAACCCCTCACTTAAGTGAAGAATTCATGCAAATACACGGGGGAAAGCACCTTCAGGCAGAGCAAACAGGACTACAAAGACCCTCTCAACAGAGGGTAAGGACCTGCCCCTGCTCCCAAGCCCGAGACCCTCCACCCCACTCCCCACCACTGCCATCAATCCCCTTAGAAGTTCCCCTTCCACCCTCCCCAACCCAATTCCTCCAAGGAGCCCAGCCTTAGAAAACAAAAGCCAGGACGGAAGCGTGTCTATGAGGAACTTATCTCATCTGCGTAAGCAAGAGAACATAGAAGACCTGGATGCTTTCTTGGAAAAGGGTGCGGGCGGGTGGCGGGGGGGATATAAATAGACCAAAAATTAATTTCTCAAAAAATCAAACAGCCACAGAAACAGCAGCTGCTCCCCACATCCCACTCCCAGCCAAGCTCTTGAGGTAGGATTGGGGGTGAGGAGAGGGGATGAAGGGAGAAGAAGCAGGCAATCTCTAATTCTTAGACTCTCTGATTCAGGAGAATTCACTAATTTCCTGACAAAAATGAGAGAAATTTTCTCCCCAGGCTGTCTGACTTCTCCTTCCCAATACATCCAACTTGGATGTGAAAGCCTGTGGGAAAGGCGAAAGGATGTCTCTCTACTCACACCAGCTCAAAGGCAGGAGCCCAGCACTCCCTGGAGAGGAAGCTACCAGGAGTTCTGCGGCAGCCCAGCACCAATCTGCAGCCAGGCCCTGGGAGCTGCCCCCACCCCCGCCACAGAGAGGTTGGAGGCCATGGTGACCGTGCACCAGGAGAGGGAGAGGCAGGAAGGAGCACTGGCCTCCTGTGCCTGAGCCAATGTGGACCTGAAGTAGGAAAGTTGGAGGGGGAAGAAGTAAGCCCACACCCAGTCCCCTCCCCAAGGACAGGGAGCTTAAGCCAGACCTGCTGCAGGGGAGGATGGGGGTGGCTCCCGGCCAGAAAGCCATGAAGAGACTTCGTTTCTGCCCCTCGCCTTTCCTTCCCTCCCCCTCTCACACTGCACACACACAACACCCTCAGAGAAGATGGTATCTGGGAAATTGAAATCAATTCAGCACAACAAACCGGTGTGCATTAAATGTTCTTCTCCTTGCTAGGTGCTCTGCCAGGTGTTGGAAATGCCAACAGAAATAAAATGCAGCCTTGCCCTCTGTAAGCTTATCAATGGTTACAGCATGATCGCCAGTGTACCACTCGTACGAATAAAGTACAACAAGGGCACAGAAGAGGAAAAGCTTCATTCTGCCCAGGGGCTGGCGGGGAAGGCAGCTTTGTCAGAGAAGATGACATGTGACCCCTGGGAGTGAGCTGGGGATGTTACAAGGGCCGGTAACACAGCAGGTCACACAGTGCATGTTTCCAGGGGCTTCCTGGGTGCTGACCAGAAGGCAGGCTGTGGTGAGGGAGGGGTCCCCAGGTATCAGCAGGGGATGGTTTGGGGTGAGTTAGAGACAGATTGTGAAGAGGGAACGTGGGCCATTGCAGGAGTCCAGGTCAGTGGACTCCTTAGAAGGGGCAAGGTGTTGCCAGCCCCTTCTAAGTCAAGGCAGTGAAGACAGGGAAGAGAAGGCAGATCAGAGGGAGGTTTCAGGCGGATACCAAGGCCAGGGGGATGGCTGGACGGGGTGGATGGTGGATTCAGGGACAGATCACCCCCAGGTTTCTGACTTGGAGGAGAAAGGTCCTGGATGTGAGCCCAGGGCAGGCAGGGCAGGCTGTGGCTCATTCTAGCCTTAGCGCAGTGACTAACACTTAGAAGGTACTGGATCACACGTGTAGGTTGAATGGGCAGAAAAATAAACACATAGCAATAGCAAAGGAAATGTATGGTAAGCTCTCCCAGTGCCTGTCCGCCCAGGAACAGCTGCATTTCACCAAAGGGCACGTCATACACAGCATCCTGGAGGGAGAGGTTTCTCACTGGGGGGAACTGCCGCTTGCTCCTGCTCTGTCTGGCTTTGAGGCTAAATGGAAAGCTTGGGCCCAATGATGAGTGAGAACTGCAAATCCTAGCATGGAGTGGGAGCCATTGGGAGGCAGAGGGCACAGCGACAGCAGTAGAACTGGCAAGAAGAAGACGGTGAAAGGACTGGATTCTATTAACAGCAAGAAATCCATCACTGGGTCTGAGACCAGGAAAAGGGATTTGCAAAGAAAATTCTATTCAGGGTGTATTTCCCTCTTATCGCAGTAAATGGGCTGCTAAAATGTATTGCTCTGTATTAAAAATATGCTGTCCTTTTAAAATGGCACAGACACCGGTGCGTTCTATCTGCTGTGTGTACATAAAGAGAGAAACCGATCGGCGGCTCCCATTCATAAACGCGGGGCCTCACATGTGCTGATCAAGGTGGCGGGGGAGTCGTTTCCGCAGTGTAGACACCTCTCCCAGAAGCGGGGCTGATGCTCCACTTGGGGACCATCCTGGAGCCTGTGCATCTGCATAAACTCCACCCCTTCCTTTTTAAAATAGTTTTTTGTTTATTTTAAAATTACTGTACGGCAAAATTAACGCTTTTTTCTGTTGGTCTATAGCCCTATAGACCACGTGAATTTCTCCCCGTGTCTAGAGTCATGTGGCCACCACCCAATCAGGACGCATAGCAGCTCCATCACCCAAAACACTCCCTCAAGCTGCCCCCCCCCTTACCCTCCAACCCTCACTCAGTCCATAACCCCTACAATCACCGATTGGTTTTCTATCACTATAATGTTGTCTTTTCTACTATAGCAGACAAATGGAACCTTACAGTACACAACCTTTTGAGACTGGCTTCTTTCACTCAGCACAATGTCTGAGATCTGCCCAAGCCATTGCCTACCCAAGCCGTCACCTCTCTCCATCGCATGTGCTTTTTTCTCTGGAACTGTGCCCCGTGGCCTGGGTGGGCCACAGTTTGTGCCCCTGCCCTCTGGGTCTACTTCATCAAAGCTTAACATCTTCCTCACAGAAGGGGCCAAGCAAGAAAGAAGGGAAGACACAGTGACTGTCCCTGTTCCTTCATTATGTAAGAAAGGATTGAGTGTCCTCCGTGTTTTCACTTTAGGGACTGGGATGCACGTGTGAACAAAGCAGGCTGCAGTTCTTGCCCTCATGGGGCTTCCCTTCTTGCCCTCATGGGGCTTCCGTTCTTGCGGGAGGAGAGGGGTGGTGAAGGATGTGCGTACTAAATAAGTGGTATGGTGTGTCAAGTGGGGGTGCTACTGGGAAAATAGAGAAGTGGGAGAGGATCAGAAATGTGGGCAAGAGGCTGTGCTTAGGAATGGCGGGGGCAGGAGCCAGAGAGGCCTCTTTGAAAAGGGGACCTTCGTGCAAAGACTTGAAGGGTGTTAGCCTCCTGGCGGGCCGCGGAAGGGAAGCCTACCTAGCAGGGGAAGCACTGGAAGGGAAAGGCTGGGCAGACTTGGCCGGAGCAAAGTCAACTAAATAAGGAGCAGTTCGGGGCAGAATGTGCTTCACCAAGCCCGGGCGCTCAGCCGCCCAGCGCTGCCCCAGTGCCTTCTGGCTGAGACGACATCTCAGAGCACCCAGGACTGCTGCCTCTGACTCGGCTCTCGGTAGCCAGGCCTGGGAGAGGTCCCTGAAGCCGGCCCAGGCAGATGTGCAGTGGAGAGCCCGCCACAGGCTTCCCCAGCCCTACGGGAACTGCAGTGCCCTTGCAGCCTCACAGCCGAGGACTCTAGGCCCTGACTCCATGACTTCATTCTCCCAGGTAGTTGGCATTCTGGCCAAACTCTGCCAGCAGCAGCCTGAGCTGCTGAGGAGGCCATGGAGGAGGTACCAGGGCTCAGGCACGGCCTTAGTCCTGGGGCACAGCCTCAAGGGCTAAGGAGATAGGGATGCGAGTCCCCCACAAGCGCTCCCATCAAGCCCTTCTCCTAGAAGCAGTAGAAGGACACTAATCCACGCTCCTTCCACTGGCTAGGGTTCCAAATCTCATTAGCATTTACAAAAGTGGAATTAATCTTCCCTTGGTAATCTGGTCATTATTGATTTTTATTTTTAACTCTTGTCTTATGAAGACAAATAAAGCGCCTTCGGCAGCACAGATGTTCCCAGAGGTGCAAAGGAAGTAGGGGCCGGAGAATCGGGTATTCAGACAGGCTCAAAGAAGCTCTCGTGGCTCCGTCAGCAGGTTCTGGGAGTGAGATAGGAAGTCAGATGTGTCCCAGCCTTCCAACTATCACCAACAGGGAGGACCCCAAAGAGGACAGAGAGGCCCGAACCTCCAACGCCCCAATTAGGCCCATCTGCAGCTGACAGAGACCGCTCTGATTCATCTTAATCACATGCGAGTTAAAAATAAACACCAATAACCAGCGGCTGAAGAAAAGAGGTGACATTTTGAGATGCAAATGAAGTGGGAAGTCCCAAAGCCAGCAAGGAGAGTCCCAACCCCCTGCGTGCCTGAGCACACGTGGCCTGCAGACAATTTGGAGACCCCCCCAACCCACAGCCACCCCCACCTGCACACCTCTCAGGACCAGGTACAGATGTCAGCTGCTGGTTTGTCAGTGCCAAGACTGGGACAGCTTCACACACGTGACACCTTCGTAGCAGCAGTGTGACGGGCAGACCCAAGCCTTGGCGGTAGAAGAGGTAGGCTCACATCCGAGCTTGCTGGCTCACTCTTGCTGCACTTCAGTTCAAGGAGGTGATGTGGCTCAACCTGAAGAGGCCTGGTGTGTGTAGACACTCAAAGAGTAGGTATCTAGTCCTGCATTTTCTGCTTCCCTCTGAAGCAAAATCCAGTGGTTAGAGAAATCGGTTTAAATTGCAAAAATAAAAATCTTGATTAAACACCAAGCATGAGAACTTTCTCATACTAAATCAGGTACCAAGGATTCCACAGGAATATGCAGAAATATGTGAGGCCCTTGCAATATATATGAAATAATAAATTCCCAACTCCCACCCACACAGAGCTTAAAAATCTCGCAAGGGCGTTTATAAACAGTCCATGGAGCATGAGGGGCGTAAGAAGCTGCCGGAAACTGTGTCGTCTACCTCCACGTACGTCTCACCGTCTGGCTTCCAGCCCTTCCTGCCTAGAGTCGAGGGCAAGATGGTGGGGGGGACCTGCTGCTCTTACGATATCGTGTTTAATTCCCACAGCTGTCCTACGAGGATCAATGCTCGCAGATGAACAGGTGGGGCTCAGGGAGCTGTCCGGGATTCCGACCGGCATCTGTCAGCCCAGAGCCCGTTCTCGCTCTTCCTTCCCAGGCTTGCTATCAGCAGGAACCTCAGCCTGAGCACAGGGCCTCGCAGCCCAAGAGTCTGGGATTCCCTAACTCACTGCACTGCCCAGCACGTGGCCTCTCCTGACTGTGCCCTTGCTGTAGCTTCTCTGAGGTCCCACAGCTCACCCTCATTAGCACAAGCTCTTGCACCTCTTTCCGCACGCACACCCTCAGCTTGCAGCTTGCTCTTCTCCACTCAGCTCTTGAGCCTGAGGGCCTGACTGGCTCCCTGGTGCTGTCATTGCAGCCAGCACAGGACAGGGTGGCCGGGCTGGGCCGGGCTCAGCCTCCTGTCCCACCACCCACCTCTGTGGTGGGCCAGTTCACCCCAACACAAGGGAGACAAGGCCAGAAACATTTACCTACAGAAAGATGATCATCCTCTCGTTCCTGGTATGGGGGAATCAGCTGCAGCATCGGCTGAGGAGGAAGACCACATTCACATCCAGTCAAAACCGCTCTGTAAAACAGGCTTTGACAAAATTGTCACATTAGATGTATCTGAATAAAGTCAGCCAGGCGGCTGGCAGAGCACAATTCTACATCATTTTGACAGCCTGCATTACGAAGCTGCAGACACCACCAGGAAATTACCTCCAAGCTAAGCCCAAATTATAGCCAGTGCAACATAGTCAAACCTTGGTAGGCTGAGAAGAGGCCAGGAAAAAGGCTTGGAGGGCAAAGAATGAACATTTGCCTCTCCTCTCCTCCCTCAATCAGGAGTAGAGAGAGGGAAGCAAAATGGGTGTTTGTGCAGTCAGCCGGGAGCTTCCCCTTCCTCTGGCTGGGAGCCCGGGGCTTTAGTGGCCTGGGAAATGCCCCAGGTGGGGAGGCTTCTGCTTCCAATGAGCTTGTCCATCTTGGCGATTTACCTCCCCTCCCTGGCCCTTCATTTTCTTTCCTGGGGGGTGGGAGGGAAGGACCAGCATCAATGTTTTTAAAACTGTGTTCGTTAGATTTTCAGAAGGTGTCCAGAGGTGACCCGATGGGAGGGCGGGGTAGAGAAGCAGAGTGTTTTATACCCTCAATTGCAGACGAGCTAGAACTGTGCTGTTTCCATCTGTTACAGCTGCTGAGGCTCCAGCCTCAGTAGCTGTAACTGCCTTTGAAGGAACGGTTCTGTTGCTAATTTCTTTTTTCAAAAAGGAAGAAGAGGAAAAAAGGAAGAGATGAAGGCAGGAAGGGAGGAAGGAAGAAGGGAGGGAGGAAACCTCTAGACTTCTAATTGCTCCCATCGTCTGTGGAAAGAGCTCCATAGTCTGGTGCTCAGGCTGGGCCTGTCCGGAAGCAATCATCCTCATAGCCTTCGCAGCAAGTGCAGAAAATCCGCTGTGCATCTGTGCGTCCTGCATCTCAGACGAGATGGTCTGACCGCCAAGCCCTTCGGCCCCTGGATGGGGACCGGCAGTCGTGAGAAGTGTGGCCTCAGGCCTAAGTCCATCCCAGCCCCCCAGGAGGCCAGGCAAGATGAGAGGAGTCTGAGCTCCGTGGGTCTCCATTCCCGTCCCAAAAGGGCTCACCAGTGCCCTGACAGAGCAGCCTCGTTGGGAGAGGCTGGGCGGGGCGGGACATTCAAAAAGGCATGAGGACGCTGAATATTCATGATGCTAATTAAGCAAGAGCTAATTGGGAAAATGTTGGATTTTATTAAGACCCCAGATTTATATCATTGCAACAGGCACCAACATAATAACAATCATCTAATGGCCACTTTGGGTTCTTTCCAGAGTTTCTTTCCTCTCTTGCTGGCTGTTAATGTGCAGGGGAGAGCAAGGCAGTCGGTAGATGAGGCCGCGGGGAGCTTGCTCTGCCGTTGGTTTGTGCAGCCCAGAAGCAGGAGATTGGACTGCGGGGTCTGTCCAGGCTCCACATCACCAGGAGTGGAATTGCTGAAGAGAGGGCTGGGAGAGGTTTCGTCTCGTCCGCACTTCAGGATTCCTGAGACTGGGGAGGCAGGGAGCAAAGCAGAATGAGGATGTTTGCCAGCCACAGAGGTGGAAGGAGGCTTCACACCTAGCCTAATGCCTTGCCCTCAGCAGACAGCAGAATATTGGTGGTAATCACAGGGACCAAATGGCCTTTAGCAGGGGGCACCGCGGGTGCTCTAAACCTCCTGGTGTGTTCTCCGGAACCAGCTCTTCTCCATCCTGGGAGGGCGTTTCACAAGGTCTACGTGAACCTGAAGCACTGAACGACACGCAGAAGTTGGGGGAATCTCCAGGCTACTGGTTTAATTTCCCTGCCCTGCAGACAGAAAGAAACATCACCTTTAAAGGAAAGAGTATAGTAAAAGATGACTTGGATCCTTTGAAAAATGTCTGTTATGTTACTGATGTTACCTTAGAAGACAGAATACAATCACACCTTTTCCACTTTGAGATTTGCTAAAACAGGACCAGGCGTGAAACGAACAGAGTGGGGCAGTATGTGAGCCCCTTCCGAGTGACTCTCTCTGTTATTTATGAGCTTATCTGAGCGCAAACGTACTTCAAGTTCACAGCCCCAATGTTATTTTATTATCATAGAAATAACAGAGAGGGAAGAGTAGTAAATGTCCATTTAGAAAATAAAAACTGAACATTAGAATGGGGAGAGATGCCCCTAAGGACCCCCTGACGAATGGTGTGTTTGATTCATCCTCCTGCTTTACAGAACAGCTGTGGTCGCCAGCAACAGGCAGCTAAGTAACAGGCACCTCTCTCCTCACACCTGAGACCCAGCAGGCGAGCCGAGGGCCGCGGTGACCGTCCTTGCTGTGCACCCCTGGCCAGGCAGACCTGCCACCACCACACCACTCTGCCCAGCCCAGCCGCAGGTCCTTCTGAGTGGGCCAGCGGCTACGTCCTCTCAAGGCTGGGAGGTTTCCTCTGGGGAGGAAGGCAGGACTGAAGTCCCACCACCAGTGCAGGTGAGCGAGGGCTGTGTCCACACTCAACATTATTTCTGGGGGTGCCTGAGGGTATTTCTGGGATTCGCATTTGAATCAGTGGACGCAGTAGACTGCCCTCCAGTGTAGGGGGCCTCATCCTGTTCATTGAGGGCCTGGGTCCAACGTGAAGGCAGCAGAGGGGGGTTCGTCCTTCCTGCCCGCCTGCTCGGGACATCTCCTTGCGTCTTCCCCAGCTCCCCCTGGTCCACAGGCCTTCGCGTTCACGCTGGGATTACATCATGGGCCCGTCTGGTCCCCATCTTGCAGACAGCACACCGTGGGGCTTCTCAGCCTGCAGAGTAATGTGAGGCTCATAACAAATGTGAGATCATAATAAATTTCCATATATATGTAAATAAACATACACATACACATAGCCTGTTGGTTTATTTCTCTGAATAGCTCTGACTGATACACTCACACAACCCTAATATTCAAAACCCCAAGAATAACCTGGGGACCAAGTGTCCGCTGAACTGACCCAACCGGTCTCCCCTCAGTCTAAGCCTCCGTTTCCCTGTCTATAGGAGGAAGAGTGAGTAGTGACTGGGGCCGTCGGGAAGTGTCTGGACACCTTTATGTGTGTCCCTTGGTCAAAACTCTCCGAAGGGGATGATGGTGATGTGTGCCTTCCTCAGGTCGACTGTGGTGATCATTGTACAATGCACACATTGTCAAAGCATCATGCTTAATTAGATATAATTTTTATTTGCCAATTATGCTTCCATAAAGTTGGGCGGGGGAAAGAACATGTTACTCTAAAACAATCTGTGCATCTCCTTTGTCCTCTTCCAAGTCATAACTTCCTCTTTCAAGAAAAGGGTTTCGCACTTTGGGAGGCCGAGACGGGCGGATCACGAGGTCAGGAGATCGAGACCATCCTGGCTAACCCGGTGAAACCCCGTCTCTACTAAAAAATACAAAAATCTAGCCGGGCAAGGTGGCGGGCGCCTGTAGTCCCAGCTACTCGGGAGGCTGAGGCAGGAGAATGGCGTAAACCCGGGAGGTGGAGCTTGCAGTGAGCTGAGATCCGGCCACTGCACTCCAGCCTGGGCGACAGAGCGAGACTCCGTCTCAAAAAAAAAAAAAAAAAAAGAAAAGGGTTTCATTTCTTCCTGAAAATTACTTGAAATATTTGATGTTGAAGTTCACGTAGGACCCTAGAATATGTATGTGTGTGTATGTGTATATATAAAAATATAAATATACATACATGCACACACATACATATACAAAGGAAACATATTTATTTGTGCGTATATAGATGTGTATAGGTTATATATTTTTTCCTTTCTGTTCTTTCTGTCAAAGGTTTGGTAGGCCTTCCAATTTCCAAGCATGAGCTTCCACAGAATGAAATGTCATCGTGAGTCAGATATTATATACTGTTGAGATTTCCTGCAGGCTCGTCCTTCCAGGTATTTAAAAGGAAAGCATTTCTCCAGCAGTGAAAAAAATAAAAACCTGCCCCAAGGGCCGGGGGTCAGCTGTGCGCCAGTATGGGCACTGAGGCACCACGAAGGAGGAAAAGAGCCTGTTTCTTGCTCAAAGGTCTGAGGTCAGCGAGAACGGCTGGTAGAGTGACAGCCCCAGGGAGGGGGCCCCTGATCTCTGCTCACACGTGGGCACCCTCTTCTCCTTGCCAGTTTTGGTGTCAGCAA
>NC_045446.1:122925593-122972810 GCF_002776525.5 Piliocolobus tephrosceles
CTCCTTGCCAGTTTTGGTGTCAGCAAAACTGGCAAGGAGAAGAGGGTGCCCACGTGTGAGCAGAGATCAGGAAGATTTGAGGCTGAGCAAAGAGCACCAGAGGGCAGGAGTAAGGGAGCTGCAGGGTCTGGGGCACAGGAGACCATGGAGGGAGGAGCCCTGTTGCCAGCACCCCGGCACTGGGCACCGGTGGGTTCAGCACCATGAGACACAGGTCCAGACGAACCCTGTCCCCAGTCCAGGTCAGACACTGGAGCCTGCGCCTCCACATAAGGCAGGGGAAAGGCCCATTGTTTCCATCATTTCCTGAATCCCTTATTCTCCACGTGACTGTGTTTCACTGGGCAAGAACTTGGCCAGACACTCAGGACTGCAGTCACCTCTCCCCTCGTCCCGCTCCGCGGCTCTGGCCTCATCTCATCTCCCTTACCCAGCCCCGAGGCTGGGTTCGTGCTGCCCACCTCTCCTGCTGAGTGAGTCCCTCCTCTGCTCTCCCTCTTTTCCCTCTGGCCCCTCTTCTCTGTTTACCAGAGTCTCCCCCGGGCCTGCTCTGCTCTCCCTGCTCCTGGGAGTCCTCATGGGCCCTCGGTCCACAGTGCTCTCTGCCTCTGGCCCTGCTCACCTGCCCCCGAGGTGGCAACTGGTGTCTGTCGGCATCTTCTCCCTCCTATACTCTCCGCCGCGCATCAGGCACATGCCCTCCTGTAGGGTTTTCTGGTCCCTTCCCTCCACAAACCTGCATCAGGGGTCTCCCACGCACTGGGCACAAGCTAGGAAGGAGGACTTCCAGTATGAAACCACTCAGACCCTAGCCGATGGACAGCCAAAAGATGCATCGGCAGAAGTAGCAGTCCTGAGCTCACCCGCCTTCTCTGTCCCTTCACGGTCAGTAAGGAAAGGCCCAGGAGCAGCGTCCCGTGGGCAGGCACTCAGCGCGAGCCTCTAGGACAGGGCTGTGGAGCCAGGGCTGCTACCAGCTAGCCTCTCTGACCTCCTCCCCGAAGCATCGGGCCTGCCCTTGACTTAGTGACAGATTTGGCTGCTCCTCACCCACCGTCTGGCTGCATCCCTGCTAGCCCTGGGTTTCTGACCTCAGCTGCCACTGCCAGCAGGCTCCATTGGCCACAGCCGTCTCCACGCCTAAGTGACAGCCCTGCTTGTCACTGTGGCCAGGCGGCAGCATGCTGTGTCCTTGGCTGTCTCCTGCCTGTGGTGCACACCAGGCTGCCCCCTCGCCCGCTGCAACTCTGCCCACACTCTGCAGCCGTACTGTTCTTCCCACCGAAGCTCCCCACCACCTGGGGAGAGCTGACTGTGGCTGGTACACGTGTAACCTTGGCGAACCTCTCACTCCTTTCACACCTGTCCTCTCCTCTGTAGAATGGCAGTAATAAGGCACAGGACTGCGGGGAAGGGAAAACCAGGACATGGGTGTGGAAGAGCTTTGCAAATCCCAAAGCACTAAGGTTCCAAGATAGAGTTCTTATTATTCCAATTCCTATATTACAACCTGCCCCAAAGCTGATCACCCTACAGCTGCATTGTGCAAACACTTCATACCTAGGGACACCTCCTCCATCCCCAGCTAGATTCTGCAGGAGTCACTCATAGCTCAGCCCAGCAAGCTGAGGCCACAGGAACAGGTGAAGACTCCTCACAGTCGTGGTGGGTAATTTTACCTGTCAACTTGTGTGGGCCACACGTGCCCAGATATTCGGCCAAGCGCTGTTCTGGGTGTGCCTGTAACATGTCTCTGGATGAGATGAGCAAGTGAATCTGTAGACTGAGTAAAGCAGATGGCCCTCCCCAGTGTGGTTGGCCTCATCCAACCCACTGAAGACCTAAGTAGAACAAGAAGTTTGACCCTCCCTTCAGGAAGGAGAATTCCTCCTGCCTGACAGCCTTCAAACTGGGATGGCAGCTTGTCTCTGCCTTCAGACTTGAACAGAAACATTGGTTCTCCTGGGTCTCAAGCCTGCTCGTCTTCAGATGGGAACTACACTGTCAGCTCTTCTGGGTCTGCAGCTTGCTGACTGCAGATCTTCGGACTTAGCCTCCGTAATTGCATGAGCCAATAACATACAGACACACACACAGACACAGACACACACACACACACACAAACACACACTCGTGCTGTTGCTTCTGTTTCTCTGGAAAACCCAATACAGCGATCTTCCAGTGGTCTTCATCAGGCTGTGTGTCAAATGGAAAGGTGTTGGGGGATTTGGGGGTTGTCAGATGATTTAGGAGAGTAGGCACTACGAACATTTGGGGTTGAGGGTACAAGACACCAAAGGTTACATAAAACCCGTGCTTGCCCTTTTGGACATTCTGGATTGAGGCTCTGCCAACCTTTCCAAGTCCCTGTCCCCTACTCTGGCCACCACCAGAGCCACACAAGCAGCCCTGGCTTCCTTTTCTGTTTCTTAGACATACCAAGCTGGTTGCTGCCTAAATGTTTCACACTGGCAGTCTTCTCTCTTGGAGCAATCTCCCCTGCCCACTGCCAAAGGTTAAATGGCTGGTTCCTTCTTGTCCACCCAGTCTCAGCTGTGACAGCACCACCTGAGAGAGGTCTTTCTTGATCACTCGATCCCAAGAGGTCCCCCCACCCTGAGACACTCTTTACTCCACCTGCCTTTCCTTCTGCAGAGCACTCCTTCCCCTGTGGAAGGGCAGTGTGCTCTGCCTCCGCTTCCCTGTTGTCTCTCTACCCCCACCAGAGTGTGTGCCCCACAACGACAGGAGCTCTGGGCTACTCACCCCCATATTCCCAGAACATGGCAGGAGTTTAGTCAGTGTTTATTAGACCTACATTTGGAACCTGCAATGTGCCAGATGCTGTGCTGGGCACTGAGAGATGCAAGGTAGAACAAGCTCTTCCCACTACAGGGAGAGGTGTCTCTGGAATTTGTTTGGCAAAAGCCCCCTTGGATTCTGGCACTCCTGGGGGAAAGCGCTGGCCACCAACACAGTCACCAAGGCATTATTCCTATGACCAGGCTGCTGCCTCAGTCCACAAGGGTGCTGGGGCCCTCTCAACCTCCAGCCTGCTTAATCAGAGACATGCCCCACGGCCCTTGCCCTGTCAGCTCTCAACCCTCCCGGGATCCCATCCCACTTACCACGTCCTGTCTCTGGAATCTAGAAGTCTAAGAGTATGCAGCCCCCCAGGAGGGCTCTGCAGCTAGCCCCATGTGGGCCCCTCTGCCCAACCCCTGCCACCCTGAGCACGTCATCAGGTGTGGCTGTCAGCATAGGAAGCAGCCACTGGACGTGGGAACATTCCCCACAGCTCCCACCCTCTCCAGACCACCTGTGATTTAGCTTCCAGAATCCCAGCTTGTCTCATGCACAAACCTGCTCAGGTTCAGGACGGACCCACCTGACCAGGACTTGGTCTTAAGGAGAATGCTTCAAAAACTGCCTGACCTTCAACTTGATCCCGAATATCTCCTTGCTGACTCCATGGAACTTCAGGTGGGTCAAGCTCTGGGGCTTCTCGGCAAATCTCGCATTTGATGGCACATCTGGGAACAGGCTTCACAGACTGTCTGCAGGGAGCAGTGGGCTTGAGCAAGACAACCAGTGCTGTGGGAAGAGAATGCACTCGGAGGATATGTGGACTCACAGGGGCCAACACACACTGGGGCCTGCCGGAGGGCAGTGGGGTCGGGGGAGGGAGCGTAGCAGGAAGAATCCCACTGCATGCTGGGCTTCATCTCTGGGTGATCCGATGACCTCTGCTGCAAACCTCCATGGCACACCTTTACCTGTGTAACAAACATGAACATCCTGCCCGTGTACCCCTGAACTTAAAATAAAAATTAGAAATTTGGGAAAAGAAAGAAAAGAAAATGCATTCAGAAATGGCAGTGAGCTGGCCCAGCTGGCACCACAGGTAAACACCCACTTGCTGAGACTCGAGATAGCTGCTCCTGCCTTTGATTCTGGCACTGTCTCCGGAGCTTTGTGTTAACAATGTAAATGTTATTATTCATAGTCAACCTGGGAGGAGTAAAACATTAGTATTTCCACACTACCATTTTATCACCCTGGAAGATCAAATACCTGAGGAGAAAAAGCCAGAATAGGGTATCGAGGAAGAAGGAGGGGAAGGAAGTCCTGGAGACAAAGTTTTTGTTTCACAATTTTGCCTGAGGCCACGCCTTCGTGATGCTCTCTGGAAGGGAGCACCCCAGGCAGGAAAGGACCACCAAGTGTCAGTCCCAGCTGGCATCACACTCTGCCTCAGCCTTGCCCTGGTTCCTTCAGAGTCAGAAGAACCACTGCCACCCTGGCTCCTTCAGAGTCAGAAGAACCACTGCCACCCTGGCTCCTTCAGAGTCAGAAGAACCACTGCCACCTCTCCCCTCTTTAGAGATGCTAATCTGATCACTAAACCGTCTCTACAAAGTGTGAACATTTTTTTCTTAGATCAGTTGATACGAGGTTGAAATTATTCAAAGGGAATTCTTAAAATATGAGGCAGAAATACAAGAAAGCAGAAAATGCAGACAACTGTTTTCTCCTAACACAGTGCATCTCTTTCTGCGGGTGCAAATGGCCCTGCTGGCTGCTGGCATTTCCAAGTGTCCTCAGAATTTAAGACTTCTGTTCAATAAAATCGTATCAAATCCATAAGTGTTTTGTTTTTTCTTCAAGTTAAGCAAGCTTTATTATGTTATAACTTATTTTTGCAGAAGCAATACACTACAATAATATAAGCTGCAGTATAGATTGTAGTCAAACTTTCTAATATCAGGCATTTTCATTTGATTTACACATTGGATCAAGCATATCTAATATATTTGCTGAAACCACTTGGAAGCTGGGAACAGAGGTTCGCCTGGACCTCAGACTGAAGTGGCAGCTTCAGTGTGGTATTGCCACTGTGCCTTCCTGGGATGGGGCTTCAGGGTATGTGGGCAGAGCCGAACTTCTGCCTGCAGCCCAGGCTGCTGGAGCCATGGCCTGGGTCGCACCTCCCAGCTGAAGCAGGGGCTACTCTTTCTGGCCCCCACACATTGCGGACAATCACCATTAACCACGAGGACCCTTTCTTTGTCCTTCTGGAAGGGTCTGTGGCTGTCAGCCTCCTCTCGCCTCAGCCTTCTCTGTCATAGTCCTCTCTCTGTCACTAACCAGCTGTTACCAAGGGCTTTGGGATTCACACTTGGGACTGCTCTCTCTACTTCAGTGCTTTCCAGTTTGACTTTCTGCAGTAATGGAGACATTCGATATGGTAGCCACTAGCCAAGCAGAGGTGGCTTTGAGCACTTACGATGTGGCTAACGTGCCTGAGGAACAGAGGTTTGAATTCTATTTCATCGTCATTAATTTAAATGTAAAAGGCAGGACATGGTGGCTCATGTCTGTAATCCCAGCACTTTGGGAAGCTGAGGCGGGTAAATCATCTGAAGTCACAAGTTCAAGACTAGCCTGGCCAACATAGTGAAAGCCCGCCTCTACTAAAAATACAAAAATCAGCCAGGCATGGTGGCATGTGCCTATAATCCCAACTACTTGGGAGGCAGGAGAATTGCTTGAACCCACGAGGTAGAGGTTGCAGCCAAGATCACGCCACTACACTCCAACCTGGAAAACAGAGCAAGACTCCGTCTCAAAAAAAAAATGTAAAGAGCCAGATATGCTAGTGGCTGCCATACCAGACAGTGCAGCCCCGGTGGGCGGCAACATGGGCACCACCGTCACCAGAGGCACGTGGCGTCTGTCAGGAACTTATGCACCAGTCCCTCCAGGCTGCAGGAACATGCACCTTGGAGCTTACATTTAAAGCCCTACCTAGTCTAAGAGATGCCTTCTTTTCATCATATCTGCACAGTAGATTTATTCCTTTAACCTTTAATTATAGTGTTAGCCTATGGAATGATCTGTTTCTCTCCAGGTTGGGTAATGGACTCTGCCACCACTAGGAGTTCTTTACTTCTCCCTTGTGGGTGCCACGGGGGGCTGAGAAGAAATACCTGAGTGGAGAGGAGAAGACGCAGCCATACTGTGCATCGCCCCAAACACCAAGGACAGGAGTTCAGGTGTGATGCCTTAAGCAGTGAAACATCCTTGAAGATTATAGAGCAGAGGGGTAGCAAAGGTAGCAGACAGCGAAGGAAGCCTGCAAGGCTGAAAGTCTAGAAGCATTGGGTTTGGTTCTCTTCACTAGCTATGAAGAAGTATCTTATTCATAGCTCACATCTCTGAGCCTCAATTTCTTTGTCTGTAAAATAGGGATAGTACCCACCTGTATTAGTTAGGATTCTGCAGACAAACTAAGTCAATAAAATATGGATGTATAGATAGATAGATAGATAGATAGATAGATAGATAGATAGATAGATAGATAGATAGAGATAGAGATATATAGATACAGAGTGTGTGTGTGTGTGTGTATATATATATATAGAGAGAGAGAGAGAGAAAGAGAGAGAGAGACCAGGATTTAAGGAACTGTCTTACATAATTATGGAGGCTGATGAGTCCAAAATTTGTAGAGTGGGCCAGCAGGCTGGAGACCCAGGGAAGAGCCCATGTCGTGGTTCAAGTCCAAAGGCTGGCAGAATTCCTTCTGGCTCAGGGGAGGTCAGCCTTTTACTGCATTTAGGCCTTCAGCTGATTGGATGAAGCCGGCCCATATTCTAAAGGACAATCTCCTTTACTCCAAGTCCACCAACTTGAACGTTAAACTCATCCAACACATCCTCACACAAACACCCAGAATATTGTTCGACCAAACAGCTGGGAACCCTGAGGCCCAGCCAAGCTGACACCTAAAATTAACCATCTGAACACCCCGTAGTGAGGGCCATATTCATTCACATGTTTGAGAGAATGTGTATGACCATGTTTTGAAACTGTCAAGTGCTAATAGCCACATGAAAACACGCTCCATTACTAATCAGCAGGGAAATGCACGTCAAAACCACAAGGAGGTGACACCGCGCGCACCTGTCAGAACGGCCGTTACCAAAGGGGAAAGATCCGTGCTGGCAACGATGTGGAGAGGCAGGCCTTGCGCACTGCCGGTGGGAATGGGAATTCGCACGGTCTTTACGGAAAACTGTACAGACGTTCTCAGAAAATTAAAAATGGAACTACCATACAATCCGGCAATCCGACTGCTGGGTATCTACCCAAAGGAAATGAAATCAGTGTGTCAAACAGACATCTTCACCCACCCACCACGTGCATTGTGGCACTGCCCACAATAGCCACAACTTGAAACGACCTAGGTGTCCATCAGTGGGTAAGTAGATAAAGGAAATGTGGCATATAACATAACTGAATAGCATTCAGACTTAAAAAGAAGAAAATCCTTTATTTGCATGGCCTGGATGAACCTGGAGGACATTATGCTAAGTGAAATAAGTCAGGCACAGGGAGAAAATCCCACAGGATCTCACTCCTATGTGGAATCTAGAGATTTGAACTGGCTGGGTGCGGTGGCTCACACCTCTAATCCCAGCACTTTGGGAGGCTGAGGCGGGAGGATTGTTGGAGCTCAGGAGTTCAAGACCAGCCTGCGCAACATAGTGAGATGCCATCTCTACAAAAATTAGCTGGGCATGGTGGCACGCACCTGTAGTCTCAGGTACTTGGAAGGCTGAGGTGGGAGAATCACTTGAGCCCAGGAGGTGAAGGTTGCAGTGAGCTGAGACTGCACCACCGCACTCCAGCCTGTGTGACAGAGCGAGACCCTGTCTGGAAAAAAAAAAAAAAAAAAAAGATACTTTGGAAAAGAGGAGTCCTTGCCTCTGCTCCCAAATGTGTCAAAACACGAGACCCACAGGCAATCGACACTTCATGCTAGTCTGGGTCTTTAAGAAGAGACAACTGGGGATTTAGAGTTAGGGGCCCTCAACATATGCCCGAACATGGAAATAGATGAATATTCATTAGAGTTGTTATCAGCCAGGATCCTGGCAGAAAAAAAAATCATCTTGGCTGGTCCAAATGAAGAGACGGTAATGGAAGGGCCACTCACAGAGGAGGCGAAGGCTGGGTGAAGGGAGGTGGGTACAGCTCAAAGCAAGCCCCTCCCCTTGATGGTTATTAAAAGTTGCGGCCTGGCATGCACCTCACACCATCAAAGCAATTTCGACCCCATCATCCTGCCTGACCCCCGCAACAGGCTTGTCGTGGGGTACGTTACAATCTCTATTTTACAAATTGGGCGACTGGATTGAAAAATGAAGCAACTTGCCCAGGGTCACAGGACCGTTCCCCTGTCTTCACACACCCTCATCTTTCCACCACACCACACAGCTGTCCCCAGAGAGGGGGCACAATCACGCACCTGGTAAAGCATTCGAGAATTTAAGAAGGATGTTCCCAGGCATTATCTCCTAGCGGTGCTCACCCCGTAGCAGCTGCCCCCATGGGAGGAGAGTCACACAAGGCAGCTAGGTGGTTCCCATAAGCACACACTCACGATGCCACACGCTGCCCCCCATCCCTCCAATGGCTTGCCATCGCCCGGCTAAGACAGTAAAGAGCCTTCTGTCATCTGGCCCTGGCAGGTGATCTCTCAGACCTAACTTCCTTTGCCCA
The DNA here is from genome assembly GCF_002776525.5 of Piliocolobus tephrosceles. Classification (NCBI taxonomy): domain Eukaryota; kingdom Metazoa; phylum Chordata; class Mammalia; order Primates; family Cercopithecidae; genus Piliocolobus; species Piliocolobus tephrosceles. The sequence goes on from NC_045446.1 coordinate 122,934,162, forward strand.
GGCTGGTATTGAACTCCTGGGATCAAGCCATCTTCCCACCTCAGCCTCCCAAAGTACTGGGATTACAGGTGTGAGCCACCCACTGCACCTGGCTTGGACCTAGCTCTCCTGTTCTCCTCCTTCCTTAGGACACCCAAGTTAACCAGCTTCTCTGCCCCCCTTAAATGTGTCAAGCACAGGCCCATCTCAGCTCCCACCCCCACTGGCTGCTCATTTCACTTGGAATTCTCTTCCCCCAGGTTCCATATGGTGTACTTCCTCCCTTTATCCAGGTCTCTGCTAAAATATAAAAAAAACTTTCCTAAGGAAGCCTTCCCTAGTTACCCTGCATGTAATTACGCGCGCGCACACACACACACACACACATACACACATTTCCCTTATCATCACTTGGCACTTCATCTATCTGTTTATCACCTGCGGTCCCCACTAGCAAATAAGCTCCATGAAGGTAGGAAGTTTCTTCTCCTCATTGTCTCCAGGGCCTAGAGCAGTACCCGGCGTGTATAAAGGGCACAGAATTGTTGCTGAGTGAATGAAACAAATGCCGTGTGAAGAGGTGAGAGGGCTGGAGGTGCAGAGGGTTGCACGCTGTGCACTGCAACCCACCTCTCCCTCTTCGTCCTCCCCTTCCCACGCAGGCTGCAGCTGTGATCTTCCAAATGTTGACTCAAGTGCCTCCTTGCCGAGCTTGGGTCTTTTAAGTATTGCAGAGCCTCCTGGGCTGAACAGATGCTGAATGTCAGGAGAAGGTTTGTCTCCAGGAACAAGCAGGAAACACTGTCCTCGCTCCCTGCCTCCAGATGTCAGAGGTCCCTAAGGCAGAGGGCGGGAGAGCCGCTGGACAACGTCCTGCCCTTGCGTATAGAGATGGATACCCGCCTCATCTCATTTCACGGTTCCTTTTGGGCTTCCTTCAGGGAAATTCACTGTCCCTTCTGCCCCCAGTGCCTTCTCCCCACTTGCCTTCCTCATTAGCCCCGTAGAAGCAAGACACCGAGGTGGGAAGGGGGACGAGGAGGACGGGGCCCCATTTATCCCATCTGTGTAAAGCGAGGGAGGTCAGGGAGGTCTCTGTCTGCGTACTCAAGTTTGGGATGCTGGACGAGTTTGGAAGAGCAGGAAAGGACCCCAGAAATCTATTATCCAAAGGAAAGTGGCTAACTAGGAGGAGTGATTAAAAAAAAAAAAAAAAGACAGCATCTGCAGCTTCCTGAGTAACATTTCCAAACGAGAACTGCCCGGCCTGGCCCATAGCAGGGGCTGTATGCGTCCGAAAGGGGGAGCCGGGCGAGACTGCCATCCATGAGTCTGGACAGGTGGGAGGCAACCACTCTGGAAGGCAGGACGCTGGTGCGGGGAGGGGGCCGACTCTGTCTTCCGCACTGGGACCACCGTCGGGAGTCACAGGCCTGGCCTCTGATGGTGCAGCATGTTCTCTCCCCCACGTCTGCCCTCCGGCCTGCCTCCAAGGACACTTGATACGAGGCTTGACACAGGGAACCTTAAACAATGAGGGAGGTGAAGCTGCCCCTGGAGTTCTGAGAAGGTATGATTAGAGATTTTTCATACCATTCACCACTGACAGTGATCCTGAAACCCTGGAGGAAAGACTCTTTTCATTTTTTTTGAGACAGAGTTTTGCTCTTGTCGCCCAGGCTGAAGCGCAGTGGCACGATCCTCTGCCTCCCAGGTTCAAGCGATTCTCCTGCCTCAGCCTCGCGTAGCTGGGATTACAGACACCCGCCACCATGCCCAGCTAATTTTTGTATTTTTACTAGAGACGGGGTTTTGGCATGTTGGCCAGGCTGATCTCGAACTCCTGACCTCAGGTGATCCGCCCACCTCAGCCTCCCAAAGTGCTGGGATTACAGGTGTGAGCCGCCGCCTGGCCTGAGACATCATGCCCGGCCAACTCTCTTTCAAAGTAGAGGGCCTGCCACGATGTGGCACCTGGAGATGGGGCAGCGAAGGACGGCAGTGGCAGGCCATGGACACGGAGTCGGTGATGAGGACCTTAGAGCTCCTCCTACATGACAGCGGCCCTCAGAACCTGGGGCAGGAAGAGAGGAGGCAGGGCCCGGGCAACAAGGATGGGGGACCCAGGCAAGCCACACCGGTCTCTCTGGACAAAACACTGGCAGACCATGGTCCACCTCTAGGCTCTGCAACAGTGGAGACATCACCAGCGGATGAAAGCGTGTCATGGTCTTCAGGTAGAGGGGAGTCTCAGAGGCCCACAGGAAAGCTGAGGCGCAGGCTGGGAATTGGGAGACCCGCTTCTAGTTTCAGGTCTGCCGCTAGCTCGCTGTGTGTCTGGAGCAAACCACTTAACCTCTGAGGACCCCGTGTTTCATCTGTGAAGTGGAATAACGCATCCTGGGAGACTTTTGAGGGTCACGCAAGATGCTGTGCACACAGGCTGAGCTCCTTCCTGGGTCCTACCTCCAACCCTAGCAACAATGACCTCTGCTTACCACACCCACCCCGCCATGCAGAGCCGCGCCTCCAGTGAAGTGATGGGGGGCAGTCCAGCCTCCATGGCCAGGACAGTGATGAGTGCCCACCCCCGACTCTGTCCCTGTATCCGGGCTGTGGTTTCCATCATGAACACATGATCCAGCCTTGCAGGCCGCAGAGGAAGAGCCCAGGGGACAGAACTTGCTCTGGGGCGGAGGTGCCTGTCCTTCCTCCCAGGAGTCAGAGAGGGAGCTGCGGAGTCCCTGGGGCAGCAGATGGCCACTGCATGCTTCCCTGAGTCACTCGCCCACAGCCGGGCAGTGGCAGCTGCTGTTCATGCCCAGGACCAACCCCGTCTGAAGCTGAGGCGCCCTTGGCAGGGGTCTTCAAGGCTAGAGGTTCCTGGATTTATTTTCAGGACCATGAATGTGTATATTTGCCTGGTGAGAAGCGGCGCTGAGGGTAAATTGCAGAGGGGCTGAGGTGCTGCAAGGAACACAGATGAGGTCCCACGACACCCACCTGTGCACTTCTGCTCTTCCGGTTCCAAAGCCCTGAAGAGCATAGGGGGCTACCCTACATCTACCAGAAAAGGCTTTGCAACAAGGCCGATCTGCTGGTGGGAGGCCTGCGACAGGCATCACGAGGGTCCTCCTAAGGTGCATCCATCCTGGCGTCCTGGGACTCCCAGCACTAAAACCAAGACAGTCCTCAGCACACCAGGATGAGCTGCTCTTCGGAGTCCTGCCAGCAGGCGCTCAGCACCAGGATGGGCGACCTTGTTATTCTAAACCAGCCTCCTCTCTCAAATTTGCCACCCTCTACGAAACTTTCCAGCCCTCCCCTGGCAGTGCCTCCACCGGCCCCGAAAGAACGGAAAATGCAACCGTTGAGGGCAACCTGGAGAGTGTGTCCCTGGAACTCAGTCCTCATTTGCCAAGCCCCATCCTTCCCCCTCTCACCAGGTGGGTTGCCTTGGCACGCAACGTCGTGCCTCAGCTCGCTACATCTGTAAAGTGGGAATCCTAATAACACCCCTTTGTAGTAGCAGAATCATCCTGAGGAACAGACGAGTGAAAACGGGTCAACCTCTTAACAGAGTGCTGGCTCACAGCAAATGTCACATAAATCTTGGCGATTGCTATTACTATGCACAGAGAACATGAGAAAGGTTCTCATAGGGACTTACATGTGTCACCTTGTCTAATTAAAAATAAATTTTTTAAAGCCTTGAGACAGATGGTATTAATCCCTGTTTGACAGATCAGGAAATAGGCTTAGAGAAGTCATGGGGAGACTGGGGGTCAGGGCAGGGCAGGGCCGGAGGGGCAAAGGTGGATATTCAGAGCCACAGTGACTGCTTGTAAGAATGCCACCCCGCGTGCAGCCTCTCCAGCCACTCAGTGTGCCAAGACTGACGTTCCAGTGTCCAGTGGCCGACGAGCCCTGCTCCAAGCCATCCTATGCCTGCCTTTCCCGGCCTCCTCAGGCCTCATGTGTTCTGGATCTCTCATTTCTCAGTGTCTTCACACTTCCTGCTCCCCTACCCCAAGAGCTCCTCACCCTGCCATGCACCTGGCTGGCCCCATCTCACGGGCCAGCAGCCCGTCAGGCAATCATGCCACCTGAGTGAGCCCTTAGTGCAGGGCACAGTCTCACAACAGTGCCCAACAGGCCCCAGGCCCAGACACCCTTGAGAGGCTCCCTGAGCTGCCTCTGCTCACTGGGACTCTGCCATGGCTCCCACTCTGTCCTGCCTCGCACTGGCTGCACTCGTGACTGGATGTTTATGTGTTCCTTTGTCAGTATCTGCCAGCCCCCTCTAGACTCCATGAGGGCAGGAACTGTACCTGATTTATTACCTTCTGTGGCACATACTAGGTACTAAATAAATAAGAATTGCATGACTCTCAAATGGATGAGTGAATGAGAAATAGCAGAAGTAGGCCTGGGTTACCTGAGTCACTTGTTTGGATTGTCAGAGTACCACTGAATGGGGTAAAAGAGTATTTCTGATGATACCTGTATGAGAGCCCAACCAAAGGACCTGGGTCTGCTTAGAGGGCTCGACGTCATGTTCGGGGTTTCCAGCCAAGCTCCTGCCACCAGTGTCAAGGACAGAGGCCTGCTCTGTGGCTCACTGTGACATCTCCAGGGACGACCACAGCATACAGCAGGCGTCTGATGTGTTTTTGTTAAATGAATAAATGTCGCCAGCAGGTGTGGCTTCAGTGCAGTCACTTTTCTGTATTTAAGCTGGAATCCTATTTCGTTGATGGAATATTAACTGGAAAACCATATTCTCTGGAAACTACCTGGAAGCTCCCTGAAAAATATGATACTTACCTAGGTCAGGGCCTGAGCATTCGAACATCAGGATATCAAAGTGACAGATCTCGCTGCCATTGTCCCTCTACAAAGAACAGTGACATAATCCACACAATAAACACGAACAATTTCCATTCAAATCCAGTATCTGCACTTGGGTCACAGTTCTTTGGAAAAGTGTCTTTCCTGAGCCTCAGTTTATTCATCTATAAATGTAGATGATCAGAATACCGACCACACAGGGGAACTGAAGGATTAAACTCAATGTTATCTGGCACACAACAAGCAGCTATTATTATAATTGTTTAAACAGAAGGTATCATTTCAAAAGGAAGCTGTTTAAAGCTCTGAAGATATTTTGTAGGAGAATTTTCCTGACGTCATTCTATAGACAGAAAAAAGTCAGGAAATTCCTTGAAAACTGCTGTCTTAATGAGAGTGTTCCTTCCAACCCCACTGCCACCACAATCAACTATCCGGTTTGAGGTGGATTCTGATTGAAATTATAAAAAAAAAAAAAAAATTGGCAAGATGAATGTATATTGCAAAACAAAATGTGTTGCTTTTAAAGTGATTTTGGAGCCTCAGTAATTAGTCTAGCAACTTCCAAAGACACATTCTGTAGTCATCATTCAGTATTTGTTTCTTTTGGTAATCTGCCTTTCTTCAAAAAAAAAAAAAAAAAAATCAACTGGGGAAAAACATCTGTTCGGAAGCTGCCTGGGACTGAAGCCCCCCCCACCAGGCTTTGCTGGGCTCAGTATTATAAGGAAACTCCCCTGGATCCCACATTTTTTCTTCCTGCCAGGCCGCTCTTGGGTCACTTCTCAGCTCTGGTGGCTGCTGAAACGAGACAGATGCTGCTTTACAAAATAACTCAAGAACATACCAAAGCCTGTTGCTTCCAGCACTTGGAAAATCTGACATTCAAATATGCAAATATTTTATGGCACGAAGAGAGAAAAAAAGAGAGAAGGAGCTGCAAAGTCACATTTGAAACGAAACATACTGGAGATGAAAGCAAACTGGAATTTACACTTCTGGATTATAATTAAACTGGTGCTATTATCAGAGAAAAGCACAGAATTCGCCACGATTTGCTGCAAGGGTCTCTCATTACTGCTGAAGTCACCAGACATGTCACCCAGTCTCCAGCACCTGCACGATGACAGAGCTGGATTTGCAGCCCCGGATGCGAGCCTCATCGTCAGCCTCACAGAAATGCCCTTGGCACAAAGGACAGGGAGAGGAGCGAGGCAGGAAAGCCAGACCACTGTCTTCACCCCATTTTCCACAGTGCAGTGTATGTTCCTCTAAATAACTGGATTAAAATTCTGTTAAACGATCACCAGCCTTCACACAAACTTTGAGTTCATTTTCTTGGAGCTATGAGGGAATGAGCAAAGTCAGCCCTACCATCGTGGAAGGTGAAGTGAAAAGAAAAGCAAACCAGAAGGCCTAAGTCAATCGGGCTCAGACCATTAATAGCGGAGTTATTCTGATCAGTGACTTAACCTCTTAGAGATGCTCTTGAGGGGAGTTAGTCCAGAGGATTCCAAAGCCATCTTCCAGATCTCGGGGTCTATGAAAGACTGTAGTAGAAAAAGAAGAATCCGATGAACCTGCGTTTAAATCATAGTTTTGTTATTGACTCGCTTCCTGAACTTGGGCAGCTTGTTTGGAATCGTCAGCTGAGGCTTCTGTGTAGAACAAGGACAATAGCACCTGGCTCACAAGGTTGCTGAAAAGTTTCACTACAATTATGTCAGTAAAACATTTGACGTAGGTTGAATTCTGCTATTACTCCCTGTCTCTTGTTTGTTTGTTTGTTTTATGACAGTCTTGCTCTGTCACCCAGGCTGGAGTGTGGTGCCACAATCCTGGCTCACTGTAACCTCTACCTCCCAGGTTCAAGTGATTCTCCTGCCTCAGCCTCCCAAGTAGCTGGAATTACAGGTGCCTGCCGCCACACCCAGCTAATTTTTGTATTTTTAGTTGAGACAGGGTTTCACCGTGTTGGCCAGGCTGTTCTCAAACTGCTGACCTCAGGTGATCCACCCACCTCAGCCTCCCAAAGTGCTGGGGTTACAGGCATGAGCCATTGAACTTGGCCTACTCCCTGTTTCTTATAATTTCTTCTCCTTTGTGATGGAAGCCAAAGAACACAACCAGACAAATCATGCTGAGAACCAAATATCGTAACCGGGACGCCTGCAAGGCTAACCTCATCAATACCATTTTCAGGCCTGCTGCAATAAACTTTGAAGGTCTGCATTCAGGCCCAGTCATACATGGGACTAGCCACTTCATTGAAAGACCATTTATGGCACTTTTTGATTTCTAATTGGCCGTTCCCTGATGCCAAATGTACTTCTGAACATGTCCTGCCATCATCAACTAGCATGTATTTAGTGAATACAAATTTATTTTTAATACGATTCTGGCAATAAAGAGTGAACTTTACTATCTGACTCCTCCTGGCCTCTTAAATCACAGAAAGATGCAGAAATTAGTTTCTTGTTGTATGGCTGGGGTGCAGTCATGCAATTATAGCTCGCTGTAGCCTCAAATTCTGTGCTCAGACCTCCCAAGTAGCCAGGATTACAGGCATGAGACATGATGCCTAGCTAATTATTTTTTTATTTTTTGTAGAGATGGAGTCTTGCTATATTGCCCGGGTTGGTCTCAAACTCCTGAGCTCAAGCAATCCTTCTGCCTTGGTCTCCTAAGTGTTGGGACTACAGGCATGAGCCAGTGTGCAGGCCTAGAAATGAATTCTGCTTGTTTTAAGTTTATCTGTAACACTTTTCCCCCTTATTTGACATAGACCCTGAAATTTATTAATCTTCTTAATTCAATCAGTTGATTCCACTGGCATTTGTGCCGTATTTTTAATACTGAGACCTACTATGTACCAAGTACTATGCTAAGCACAGAATAAACAAGAGGAACATTTCTTTGTTTTTGTTTTGTTTTGTTTAAGACAGGGTCTCACCATGTCACTCAGGCTGGAGTGTTGTGGCATGATCTCAGCTCACTGCAACCTCTGTCTCCTGGGTTCAAGCAATTCTCCAGCCTCAGCCTCCTGAGTAGCTGGGATTACAGGCATGTGCCACCACACCCGTCTAATTTTTGTGTTTTTAATAGAGACAGGGTTTCACCATGTTGGCCAGGCTGGTCTCAAACTCCTGACCTCAAGTGATCAGCCCACCTTGGCCTCCCAAAGTGCTGGGATTACAGGTGGGAGCCACTGTTCCTGGTCCATTTATTTGCTGTTGATAGGATGAGGGAACTCTCCTTTATCAGCAGGTTTGGCTACATTAAAAGACGTTATTGGAGAGAACATAATGAAAGAAGTCTGCCTCCTAGAGAAACAGAAGAGCACGTCATATTAGTTATCTATTGCTATTTAATAAATCACTCCAAAACTTCGCAGCTTAAAATAGTAAACATGTATTATTTCACACAGTTTCTAGACTCGAGGAGGAATAAGCTCAGCTCGATGGTTCTGGCTCAGGGAGCCTCTGGAGGCCGTAGGTGAGATGGAAGTCATCTGAAGGTTTGACCGGGGCTGGAGGATCTGTGCCCAAGGTGGCCACGCACACACCTGGAAGGGCAGCTCTGGCTGCTGGCAGGAGGCCTCATTCCTCCCCTGGTGGTGCTGTCTCATGGGGATGTTAGAGTGGCCTCATGACGTGGTAGCTGGCTTCCCCTAGAGAGAGTGATCCAGGAGAAAGCCAGCATGAGCCACAATGGCTTTTATGACCCAGTCTTTGGAATTCACATTTTGTTACTTCTGCAATTTCCTGTTGGTCACACAGGCCAAGTCCACTCAGTACGGGAGGGGGTTACAAAGAATGGGGATGCCAGGAGGCAAAAATGGTCAGGGGCCATACAGAAGGTTGGCCACCACACATAATTGGAAAGAAAGGCTAAGCGTGGTGGCTCATGCCTATAATCCTAGCACTTTGGGAAGCTGAGGCAGGCAGATCGCTGGTGCTCAGGAGTTGGAGAACAGCCTGGTCAACACAGCAAAACGCTGTCTCTACAAAAAATATAAAAATTAGCCATGCTTGGTGGCACATGTCTGTGGTCCCAGCTACTCTGGGAGGCTGAGGTGAGAAGATCACTTCAGCTCAGGGATTCCCGGTTGCAGTGAGCTATGATCATACCACTGCATTCCAGCCTGGGCGACAGAGTAAGACCCTGTCTCTTAAAACAAAAATTAAATCAATAATAATACTAACAGAGAATGAGCCTCAGTTACATTGACAAGTGTTATTCTATAAGGCACCATTGCAAGGCTCCCGGTTTTGCACGAGGCAGACAACTGTGGCTTCCTAAGGCTCCATTGCGTTGCCTGAGGCATGTCCTTGGGGGAGTGCCTCCTGGGTATTTGCTAGTGCTGAGTACCCGCAGCCTCTGCCCCCAAGTAAATGCAACTCCATTTAGCCCCTTGAGCAGAGATTATCTGTCCCTGCTGCCCTTTGAGAGGCTGACTGGTGACGAAGCTGAAGGCCACCTCTCCTCTCCCTGTTCTGTTAGGCCCTGAAGACACAAAGTGGAAGGAAGGTGAGGAAGGCATCAGAAATCTGCCAATCAGAGAGTTGCTCTGCTTTAAGGCTGCGCTGACGGCACAGGGCTGATGTGACTCCTGGGCCCCCAGCGCTCTGGGAAGTGAGCCTGATCTTAGAGGTTGGCGGGTTCTGCTGACACTGTTTAACCTGGTGAATAATAAAATTAGGGCCGATCTGCTCAGAACCACCCGGCTGGGGCCATCTAGGGAGAACACAGGGCAGAGACATGCTGGCCCTGAGCTGGAAGGCAGCTGGGACTTTGTAGCTTGTGAGAATGATGTCATCTGACAAGAGAAACCTGCAGAGTGAAGGAGAACTCCTCCACCGGCCTCCACACACTGCAGGACTCAAGGTAGGTGTCGGGACCTCTGCAAGGAGGAAGCAGATCTGTCCCAAGGCACATTATGCAAACAGCAGAGGCGCCAAGGGTGAGTTGAGATGCAAATACTGAGGGCAGAGATGACAGCATTGCCCTGAGCCTTGGCGCAGCAGAAAGACAGTTCACCTTCCACAGCAGTCGGGAGCTGCTGAGCTGCCTGGAGAAGCCACCCAACCCCTTCCCAACCTCCCTGCCTCTGGTCACTACCCTGCAGCTAGAAAGAAGGCACAGCAGAGCCCGCGACCCCCAAGTCCTTTCCCTTCCACAGTGGCCTCCACATCCAAGATAGATCCAAATGCAGGCTCAGACCCATCTTACTCTTCTAGGAGCTGCAAGAGTGTGTCTAGCTCTAGTCTAGTTGTTTTGCATAAATTGTTTCAAATCTGAGTTCATATTGTTCCCTGTTTTAGAGCCTCTTGTCCCAAATATGCATTCTTTGCTTTTTCCAGCACATGCTCAGAAAGAGAGGCATCTGTACATTTCCCCCTTTAATTGGAAAGGAAGATCTGAGTCCCTAATCCCTATCCACATGGCCATGCCAAGGCGTCCTTACCCGACAAAGGGCTTTAGTACACACACACACACACACACACGGACGTACATATACATACACAAACATACATATACACATATACTCTACTAAAACAAACGTTAGAGAATGTAAATGTAAATAATATTATACATTTCTTAGAGTATTTAGAAAAAGGCAAATACCCTAGAAGAAAAATTGACAGGAAACCTGTAAAAGCAGTTTACAGCAGAGACTATCCAAATGGCCATTCAATACCAGAGAATTTCTCAGTGGTCAAGAAAATGCAACTTAAAACTATAATGAGTTACCACTACACACCCATCAGAGTAGCTAAAATTAAAAGAACTGATAATACAGATAGGGGCAGTGGCTCATGCCTGTAATCCCAGCGCTTTGGGAGGCTGAGGCAGGCGGATCACTTCAGGCCAGGAGTTCGAGACCCGCCCGACCACCATGGTGAAACCCTGTCTCTATTAAAAATGCAAAAATTAGCTGGGTGTTGTGACGGGCATCTGTAATCGAACCTGGGAGGCGGAGGTTGCAATGAGATGAGATGGTGCCACTGCACTCCAGCCTGGGTGACAGAGTGAGACTCTGTCTCAAAAAAAAAAAAAAAGGACTGATAATACAAAATGTTCCCAATGCTGCAGAGCAACAGGCACTCTCTTGTGTTCCCATTCGCAGTTGGAAATGGTGTAATCGCTACAGAAGACTGTCAATACCCATTACAGTTGAACAAATGCACCCCCCATGACTTAACAACCTTACTGCTAGATACATACCCTACAGAATGCATGCACCTGTCCCCCAAAGGACACATGTTAGAATTTCATAGCAGCAGCATGATTTGTAGAATGAAAAGGATTGAAAACAAGCCAAATGTCCACCACCAATGAAACGAATAAATTGTGGTATATTCATATAGTAGAATAACCAATAAAAATTAAGGAACTACAGTTCTACAGAACAACATGGCTAAAACTCAGAACATAACCTTTAAACATAATCTCTAATAAAAGAAAGTAAACACAAGGAATGCATACCATGTGATCCATTTATACACAATTTACAAAGGGCAAGACTACTAGTTTTTAGTAATGAAAGTTTAGGTAGTAAAACTATGTTGGTTTTCATAAGAGAAATGATCATGATCACCTTCAGGGCAATGGGAAGGGTGGTGATGGGGGCCAGTTGTGAAGAGAGAAGCTACTAGGATATTGGCAATGTTGTTTTCTTGACCTTGAGTGGTAGATATACAGGAATTTGCTCTATGATAATTCATTGACCTGTACATTTTTGTTGTGCATTTTTTTGTTTGAGCATATATTCAGCAATAAAAACAGTAACTGACTGGGTGCAGTGGCTCACGCTTGTAATCCTACACCTTGGGAGGCCAAGACGGGAGGATCACTTGAGGCCCAGGAGATTGTGGCCAGCCTGGGCAACATAGTGAGACCCTATCTCTACAAAAAAAATTTTAAGTAGCCAGGCATGGTAGTCTCAGCTTCTTAGGAGTCTGAGATGGGAGGATTGCTTGAACCCGGGAGTTCAAGTCTGCAGTGAGCCATATTCATGCCACTGCACTCCAGCCTGAACAGCAGAGCAAGACTCTGTCTCAAAAAAAAAAAAATGTAGGTGTGGATAGTCAGAGTGGTAGCAATTGTGCTTCTTGCTTTCCCTTAGTTACCTCGATCAGTTCAGCCTAAACTTTGAGATGGCAGAAAGTACTACAAATCTGGAATTACATCAAGAAAGTTATTTTCCTTCTTTAAGATTCAGTGATTCTATCTTTAAAGTGTGATGATACCTATTGTAGATGGTTCTTATGAGGATTAAATCAATGAACATGGGAATGTGTTTGGCACATGCTAGATACCCAAAGTTTGTTCCCCTAGTAGTAGCAATAGTTGTTGTTGTTGGTGGTGGTGGTGATGGTGGTATTGTTGTTTAACTTAGGACTCAAATAGTGAGGCACTGTAGGAAGGAAGACTAGACCCAGAGGCTGTGAGCTGCTGTTCTGGTTATGTATCGCTACATAGCATTCATATTATCCTACAATCTACCGGTTCAAAACAACAATTTTCTTGTACTTACAGCCACAAGAAAGGCAGGTTCGGCTAAGCAGTTCTTACTGAGGATCTCTCACGAGGATGCAGTCAGATGTTGACTGAAGCTGCAGTCAGCGAAGACTCAGCCCAGCTGGGTCTCCAAGAGGCTGGCTCAGGTGCTTGGTGGTTGCTGCTGGCTTTTGGCTGAAAGCTCACTTGGAGCTACTGGCTCTGCCTTTGGTTTGCGCTTCCTCACAACAGGTGATCCCAAGTCTCTGAAAGTGAGTATCCCAGCGGGCAAGGTAGAAGCTGCATTGTTTTTTATGACCTAGCTTTGGAAGTCATCCAGTGTCACTTCTCCATAATTCATTGGTTAAAGTAGTCACATACATGCCCAGATTCAGGGATGGGGGCATAGAATTTGCCCCATCTTTTAGTGTTCAGTTTACCGTGAACACTAAGATTGTGTGTGAATTCTGGAAGCCATTCCTCCGACATTATAAGCAGCCTTTCATAATGGTTGAGCTCTGTCAGGGTTCAAATTCTGACTCTGCCACTTTCCCTGTGGAAGTTACTTAAAGTTCCCGTGTCTCCGACTCCCCGTTGGTCAGCCGAGGGTCATTACCTAGTACGACCTCCACGGGCTCTGTTGGAAGGAGTGTCTGGTCCATGGTGAATAGCTCAATGAATATTATCTTTTAGTATCGTTTCTGGCTGGCATGATATTCAACCCCATGGTGTTGGGCTCTGGTCCTGTCCCTCCTAACATCGTTCTCAGGTGCCCCACATGCTTCCTATGGAGATAGCCTCCTTCCCGGAATCTCAGTCATATGGCTGCCTCTGGAAAGGATGGGCCAGGCACGTACAGTGGGAAGAACCCTCGAATTGCAGTTGGGCAGGCCTGAGTTCAAATCCTGCTTCTGCCTCCTACTTGAGGGGCGTGGGATACACTGCCTGGTCTCTGAGAGGTGTTTCCTTCTCTGTAAAGAGGAGGAAAATGAGACCTCCTTGACAAAGGGACTGAAGAAATTCAATGAGAAAGTGTTGATGGGATCACTTAGTACAGTGTCCGCGTTTCATGGGTATTTAGATTTTCTGTTTATTTTTAGTTTTCAGAAGAAAAAGAACATAAATCTCAGAGATCACCAAAGAAGCATATCTCAGTGGCTGAAATAAACACCTCAATTAAACCATTCATCTTCTCTGGACAAGTTCAGGGAGGCATTACAGTCTTTGCCGAGGCACTTCTGTTACTGTGGGAAGAGCCCATTTGCTCATTCATTCATGCAACGGATATTTATTAAACACCTACTGTGCACAAACAAGCGAAAACAAACAAGGGGGGGTCTTCACTGCCTCCTAAAGGGGTCTCCTCCAGATACCACCCACACCAGAGGGGCACTGCTGTGGACAAAGGCCTGCTCTGGTAAACGTCCAGCGAGGGTCTGTGACGCCTGACATGGCTGAGGTACAAGGATAGCGTAGTTGAGTGTGAGACCAGGTTAGGGGCACCACTGCAGGAAGTCGAGGCACAGGCCTTTTCTGAATTTATAGAAAACATCAAGGCCAGAGTTGGGTGGAGCCCAGTGGTGCAAGGGGATCTGCACCAGGTCTGACCAGCAACCCTAGGAAAGAGAGTCAAAGGAATGTGGATCTAGAAACCGTGATTTCCCTCTCTCAGGGATTTAGAGCCCACGAGCAATGAGGCACCGGAGATCGGATTGGATGCCAGTCTCCCACTGGGGCTTTGCGAACTGCCCAGCCCAGCTGACGGCTCCTTCACACGAGGAGGCAGCTCTGCTCTGCAAAGACAAGGTGGTAGTTGAACTCAGGCCCCTGGAGCAAGGGCTCTCTACCCTCAGTCCTCACCAGAATGGGATGCTGGGGCCACAGGGGAGTCCGGGCTGTGGGAAGAGTATTGCGGCTTCCCCTTCCTTGGATTCCAGCCACCAGTGAATTTGCCATTTCTCCACTCAGAGAAGGTGAGGCACCCCAGGGTTTCTGGATAAAGCAAAGCGTATCACCGCCAAGCAAACTTGTGTTTCAGCTTCTTTATAATATCTGCATTCACTCTCCACAGAGGCTATTTCCATAGAGCCCTCAAAATGAAAATTATACGAATGGGCCAAAGCCAAACAAAATGAGAACAGGTTTGTCAATTTTTGACAAACTGCCCACAAGTTTATCAATAGCACTCAGTTCTCTGAAGTCACCTCATGACATCCAGCTCCATCCGTCTTTCAGAAGTCACAGCCAGCCGCACGCTTCTGCCATCGGAAGGTTATACAGGCCTGCACTTCCGTCCTCTAAAAGACATAGACTTAGGAGAATAATTGAGGGTTCAGGGAAGAAGAGTTTCCTGAGGGGACCACCAGGGACAGATTAACCAAATTACATCCCGGTGACAAACACGCTTACCTTGATCCATGCATTATATAAACACTGAATGTCTCATTTTTCTTTCCTTAACTTTGTTTTCTGTGTCCTGTGGATGGTTGCCCATGTCATGCTGTCTGTCTTTAGACTTGATTCCTCAAAGACAGGTCTTTGTCTCAAATAATAATTTTTTTTTTTTGAGACGGAGTCTCGCTCTGTCGCCCAGGCTGGAGTGCAGTGGCCAGATCTCAGCTCACTGCAAGCTCCGCCTCCCGGGTTTAGGCCATTCTCCTGCCTCAGCCTCCGAGTAGCTGGGACTACAGGCGCCCACCACCTCGCCCGGCTAGTTTTTGTATTTTTAGTAGAGACGGGGTTTCATCGTGTTAGCCAGGATGGTCTCGATCTCCTGACCTCGTGATCCACCCGTCTCGGCCTCCCAAAGTGCTGGGATTACAGGCTTGAGCCACCGCGCCCGGCCTCAAATAATAATTTTTATTTAAAAACAGGAACGAGGCCAGGTGCTATGGCTCATGCCTGTAATCCCTGCACTTTGGGAGGCCGAGGCAGGAGGATCACTTGAGCCTAGGAGTTTGAGAGTAACCTGGGCAACATAGTGAGATCCTGTCACTACAAAAAAATACAAAAACTAGCCAGGCATGATTTCACACGTCTATAGTCCCAACTACTTGGGAAGCTGAGGTGGGAGGATCGCTTGATCCCAGGAGTTCAAGGCTGTGGTGAGCCATGATTGCTCCACGGCACTCCAGCCTGGGTGACAGAGCAAGGTGCTGTCTCAAAAAGAAATTTGGAAACACCCCAGGCAGTGTATACCCCGCCTGAGAGCGAGAGCCTACATGATGGAACTGCTGCTGGCAGCCCCGGGAGAGAGGCAGGAGCGTTCTGATGTAAAATGTTCCTGATAACTAAGAACAAAACACTGGAAAAAGCAGACTATTGATAATATTTGTCAGGGGCACATGATTAGATTAAGTGTTAGAAGGAGGAGCCTAAAAATGGGGTACACAGAGAACCATAAGCGGATAGAGCCAGGTTACAGCCATTATAAAGGGCACTGGGAGCCCCTGCAAAGCCCCAAACACCTCACATGGGGGCACTGGAGAGGTGCTGTCCGAAGGGTCCAACACCTCAGTGAGGCAGGAGGAACAAGTGCAGGGCCTGCCTCACGACACGGGGACTGCAGTTAATAACCATGCACTGTAGCCTTGGGGGTTGCTAAGAGATTTTAAGTGTTCACAACACACAATGATAAATATATGAGGTAATGTATGTTAATTAGCTCTGTTTAGCCATTTCATAATGTATCAAAACATCACAGGCCGGATGTGATGGCTCACGCCTGTAATTCTAGCACTTTGGGAGGCCGAGGCAGGTGAATCACTTGAACATGGCAAAACCCCATCTCTACTAAAAAAGCACAAGAATTAGCCAGCCTAGTGGCGCATATCTGTGGTCCCAGCTACTCAGGAGGCAGAGGTCGCAGTGAGCCGTGATTGCACCGCTTCACTCCAGCCTGGGCGACAAAGTGAGACTCTATCTCAAAAACAAAACAGAACAAAAACCCCCGTCATGTTGTACATCAAAAACACACGCAATTTTTGTCAAATTAATACTTTTTAAAATAAAGTTAAAAAGGAAAGGGTGTGGAATATTTAAGGAAGAAGTATTCATTCTTAATGGCTAATCTTTAATAATGCAATAAGCCACCACGCCCGGCTAATTTTGTATTTTTAGTAGAGATGGGGTTTCTCCATGTTGGTCAGGCCATCTCGAACTCCCAACCTCAGGTGATCCGCCCACCTTGGCGGGATTACAGGCACGAGCCACCGCATCTGGCCTGCTTCATCTTTCAAACATGACTTTCTCCTTAGATGTATGAAAAAAAATTCATAAAGAATGCTATTTTCCCAAGAAGCAGGTGAGTTCTTGGACTTGGAACTATAAGAGCACATGGTAGGTGTCCTTAGTGTGTCATCAGATACCCTTGCTGCACTGTTGGACTGGACCAATTCAAAAATGAAACAAAAGGTCTAAACCCAGAAGCATCCATTCCTCCCCAACAATGTCCAGTCCGTTATGGCTTCACTGCCTGGAGCAGGAGCCTGAGGTGGGCGCTGCAGTCTGGCTCCTGCACGGAGTCTCACACCTTCCATGGAGCCCTCATGCCCAGCTCTGCATTTCTCCTTGATCCAGACTGTTCTGTGGGTATTTTTAGCCTGGCTTCTTGGCAGTTTCACAAATGCTTTTCAAGATGCTTATGGGCATGTACTGAGAAAATGGTAGAAAACTGGGGAGCTCCTCTGAAATCTGCTCACTGCACCTTTGTCCTACAGCCCCCCTCAAGAGGGTCCCTGTCTTCCTCTCTGTCCCAGTTTTGCCCTCTGGCATGCTTGGTGCCAGAAACCTAGGCTGGATCTAGCCTAATAACTTTGGCATGAAATGAAAAGGAAGGCTCTTAAAGATATTACGTTTTTGGTTATTAAGCAAAGTGTCAGTTCTCCAATGGACTAACCTCTATCTGACTTTAGGACTCTAAGCACATGGCTATGAGCTTGGAAGTTGTGATTCTTTAACTTCAACAAGAGAATGCTACACCAGAGGAGGGAAATGGGGCCACAGGGAGGGCACATTTGCCCATTTGACACCTATGGAAAAATAAGTAAGCATGGAGATCCCTTTCGTCTCTCTTCACTGAAAAAGTTTAGGAAGTACGGCAGCAAGGCAAATGTAGATGGAAAGAAAACTTTGTTGATGCTGGGGTGTCATGTTCTGTCTTAAAGGCTTGAGAGACGCTAGTCATCCCCTCCATACAGGCTTAAAAGCAGTTTCCCTTCTAAGATGCTTAGGAAGAAGAGAGATGGCTCAAACACAAGTATACCAGCACTGGGGTGGGGTGAGCTAAAGATGAGTTGGAGTAATGGGAAGAGCATCGAGGAAGGAGTGACTCTAAGTAGCAAGCCACTCCGCACTCCTGGACCTCGGTTTCCTCTTCTATTTAATAAGGAGCTGAAGTGAGCGTCCTTAGCTTTCAAGCTCTGACATTGTATGATTCTGGAGGTCTTGTCCAGTTTGAGAAGAATGTCATTCCGAATGGTGAATCCCAGGATTTGTAAGGTTACATATCCTTACACTGGCAGGTCAACTTTCTCAATTACTTGTGGTAGAGTCTTGGACTCCTCTGACGCCATAGAAAAGAATAGATGATGTCCCTGGCAGGATGCAGGCTCACAGAAAATCCCTTGCTTGAATTAAATGGAAAACTTTTCACTTGATGAGCATGGAGAGAGTGAGGCTGTAGGGGAGAGAGAGAGAAGAAAATATAGCAGGAGAACAAAGATTCTTGAGAAAGCTCCACTGTTGGAGGCGACCTCTCCTGTCCAAAGAAGAAAGGAGATTATGTCATAGAAATACATGGCTATCCCTGCATATGTATTCATGCACCTAGACAAATCACAAGGTGAACAGGGAGATGCCAACCCTGTTGCTGTCCTCATGCCCAGATCTTCTGTGTCCTTCTTACACACAAGGCAGGTGACAGGGCAGGTGGACCCGCCTGCTCCCTCACAGTGATGGATGTTGAGTGGCACTGCAGCGTGGCAGGATCTTGTCACAGCCGTTCCCGTTTCAAATATTTGTGCCAACTACCTGTTGGCATTGCCCTCCAATATCCAGAAAACCCACTGCATCTTCTTCTCTCAAATACAGCGGCACTCGTAGAGCAGCACAGCCAAGCCAGAAAGCATTGTGGTTAGGTACCAGATGTGTATTTGCGCTCACATGTAAGAACTTTCTGCTATTTTTCATGTATAAAATGATGCTAATGTCTGCCCCTTCTCATAAGAAGGTAACGTGATGGAAGAAGTGGATGTTTCTGAGGAGTCTCGAATGCAGACAGTTATGATCATCGCCCTCTGTCAAGTGCATGGCTGGCATCCTAGACTTCTTTGTCACACAAAAGACAGCATCTCTGCCTCTTGCCACCTGGAACCGACATCTTGCTTCTGTCTGTTTCATTGGTTGCTGTCTCATTCCCTTCCTTGCTTAAAAAATCTTTTTCCCTTGCTAATGCCTCTTACTTCTCTCTCTCAACTGTTATTTCAGCAGCTCTGCCATTTAGCTCCATGGTGTCATAGCAAACAGTTGGTGGGAAGGAACTGTGCTAAGTGACATCGCATCAAAATTCAGGACTGGCTTTGTAGTGGGTAGAAGCCCTCTTCAAAGCTCATCACAATTTTATTGCTTTACAGGGATTTCCCTTTGGCGAGACAAAAGAAGGCAGCCTTTAACCCCTCTACTTTCCCACCTCTAGCTACACGACGGCTGCTCCCAAGAGGGAGTCCAGTGGACCCTCATTGCCAACATGGCACGGCTGTGACCATCCTGCCTCCTGGGGGAAGGAGACGTGCCAGCAACGGGAGCTCAGGGCAGCCAGTCACCACTCTCAAACCCACACAAGCCCGACAGCCCTCTTGCTGGAATATCTGCTTCATGTTTGCAGAGCTGCGCATATTCTTCTGCACACATTCGAACTCAGCAAAAAGAGAACACAACTCTCTTTCGAGATGCTGGTGGGTGTGCGGGCTACCCAGTCTGCACAAGGGACAGCCTGGAGAGCAGAGCCAGGTGCCCCATGCCCAGCTCTGCCTCTTTCTGGCCGCGTCACTGTGAGCAGTTCCCTTCTCAGCCTGCTGATCCACGATGGAGTTCACGAGCTGTCGGGAAATCATCGCCTTTTCCGTTCACAAAGCATTATGATGTGGTGGACTGAACACCAGCCTTAAAATCAGGCAGCACGCTCACCCCGGCTCTGTCCCTCCAGCTGAGTGACTACTGGCAAGCTGCTTAACCTCCTCCACCTCAGTTTCCCCATCTTAGAACGAAGACCAAATGATAAAAGATATTGTCTCCCACTTACACATACATATGTTTCTAGGGACGGGAAAGTGAATTTGAAAGAGAAAATGTAACCTGTTCCTTGTGAATCTGTGAGGAGGCTGGCCTGAGACTTTCAGACCGACCCCTCTGTTCCAACAGTTCCCAATACTAACTCCTGCATAGACTCATAGATCCTGTAGCTAGGATTATAATCAGCAGCAATTACAAAACCAGTCATTTGTTGAAAACTACTGTGTATCATTCTACTTTTTCCCTTTAAAGCCTGAAAATAGAGATGGGCTATATATTTTTTAATCACTAAAATATAAGATAGCATGTGCTAAGTGGCAAATGATGGAACTGCACAAGCAACATGTACGCTGGAGTCCAGGAGGATGTGACTATCCCAGATGCCATGGGAGTGAGCTCCATCCATCCGGTCCTCCACCGACTCAAGGCTCCACTTGACTCTAACCAATTTCCATTTCAGGCAGAAGAGGACAAGCAAAATGGGTTCTTAGGAGGATTTTAAAAACTCAAAGATTTCAGTTTTCAAAGGACACATCGGGTCACCCTCGAGCCTTCCATGAATGAGCTGCTCTCCCCTGCCCCAATTTAGGAAGCGATTTCAGCAAGACAGTGTCATGTTGGCCGCACAGGGGAAGGGGCCTGGCTCAGAGCCAGATGGGAATGCCAGCAAACAGAGGAAAAGGCAGGGCTTTTATTTTTCTATGTTTTTCCTTTTTTTTTTTTTTTTTTTTTTAGACACAGGGTCTAGCTTTTTTGCCTAGGCTGGAGTGCAGTGGTGCAATCATAGCTCACAGAAACCTGAAACTCCTGGGCTCAAGCAATCCTCCTGCCTCAGCCTCCCGAGTAGCTGGGACCACAGGCATGTGCCACCATGCCCAGCTGGCATAGCTTTGACCTAACAAGCATCTGGCCAGAATCCAAGTCTTAGCACCTCCCTGGGCTTATAAGGATAAACTGTCAAGAATTTTTCTCCCCATTTCAAAGATGAGAAAACTAAAGCACGAAGTAGAAAAAGATGTTTACCCAGGTTTCAAAGAAATTTCAGTAGAAACTTGTACTGAATACTGCCGGTGAAGGCCAAGTAGCTGGGCAGACCCCGGGAAGATCTCGGAGGTGCTGTCTTCCTCCCAGCCTGCAACCCTTCCCACTGAGAGTGGGCTGAAGCTGGACAAGAGGCAGGCACCTTGAGCCAGGCAACAGCTTGCAGGGGAGGAGGAAGAGGAAGAGACCTCTCCCTGGGGAGCTGGTTACTCTTTTGCTGCTGGGTTTATGTTTTTGGAATAAATCACTTGGTATAATAATAGAAATGGAGGCGCTGGAGTGAAACATCGTGACAAGAAGAGTTCCCACTGGTATGGCGATCGATTTTTTTTTTTTTTTTTTTTTTTGGCCCTGATGTCCTGTTGCTCATAGGCGGGGGGAATCCTGACCCAACCAAGGGGAAGGGGAATGGGCTTTCTTCACCCTCAACTCACTCCACCTACCCGGATAGGGCAGGTTCTCTCACTACCATCTTGACCAACCCTGAATCTGACTGTCTAGGAGGAGGTCTTGGCATCCGTGAACCATATTTATTTTTGTTTGGTTTTCTTGTGTGTTTGGAAGGGAGAGGATAGTTTTGGAACTGGAAGGGATGTCAGAGGCTATCTTGTCCAATTATCTCTTTTTCCATGAGGTTAGGGTCAGTGGCTTGCCAAGGTCATCAAACTCGTCCATGGCGGACCCAGGACCACACCTGCCTTCTGACTGTCCTTGTTGGATCACTCTCTTTCCACCACAGCCTGCTCATCCCAGAGAGAGGGCGGCTGCCTCAGAGCCCATCCATCCATCTGGGAAGATTTCTAACAGATCCAAGGCAGCCCAGCACCTGCCCCGTGCTGTCCCCTTGATCTCCCAGGTGGAAACTGGGTGGCCTCCTTCCTGCCCTTCCCTCAACCTTAGCTGCCCACTTCATCCCTCGCCACCCTCCAACACCCACTCAGGCACCACCTCCGAGGGCTTCCTGCTCCCCTGCTTGACTTGATGTTGCTCCATTCCCTACCTAAAGCTCCTGTACTTGGGGCCATTGCAGCTGACATGGGTCCATCAGATTGTAGTGAAGCCACTGATGTGCCCGCTCGCATGAGCATCCCTCTGAGGGCAGGACCCCTGCTTTGGGTCACAAGGCCATGGCATCTGGCATAGTCCCTGGCAGGCAGGTACACAGCGATGTTTGCTGGGTGGATACAGAATTGCTCACCTTGCAGCAGGTGTCTGGCCTGCCGAGGGATGTCTCCCCCACCCCCGGGAATTAGCAAGGCTTCCAGTTCCCCCTGAGCCTTCCCATGCTCTCCTCCGCCGCGGGGTTAGGAGAGCACCTCTGATGGGGGTGAGAACAGCTGTGCAGCACATGGAGAAGCCACAGGTGGAGTGGAGGAGGCCCCTCGGAGGCGGTGACGGTGGGGGAGGGAGGCCACACGTTCCGGATCAGTGGTGGGAGTAGTGACAATGATGAGTCCAAGTGTAAGGAAACGCTAAGTCACCAGGAAAATCAGGAGCCACCCTGGATGCAAGAGAAATCAAGGAGACAGAAAATGACTGGTTTGTCTTCTGTGACTTCCTTCAGAACTTTGCGACCATCACAAAGGCTGTGGCAAGAAGCAAGGTGGTGCTTTCCCAGGCTTCATGCCCCAGGGTGACAGGCCCACCATCCCTCTGTGTGTTCCCCAGGCCAAGGGGCTACCCCAGACCCAGAATGCGTATGACCCTGGAGCCACGCAGGGGGGTCCTAACAAAGGGTTGGGGCAGGATTGGATTCAGTTACCAGAGCTGTGCAGTCTACTGTCAGCAGAGCTCCCTGCCTGGAGAAGGCTCCAGCCACGACAGGAAGAGATGGGAGTTAGACAGCCTGAGTCTGATTCCTGTTCTTCTACCAACAAGCAAGATCTTTGATGAACCGTTTCACCTCAGGAGGTGTCCATTTGCTATTCCGGAATCCCAAAGGCATATCCTAAATCTATGCTTCCACAGTCACCTGCCCCTCAAGCCCCTGGCCAAGTGCGGTTCTGCGCCCCCACAACCGGGGACTGACACCGAATCGTAAATGCCTTGTACTAACAAGACTCAACAAACATCTGGTTGTGCCAGGAATTCAAAGTAGGTGGATTGCAGGAGGACCAAGGCCCAAATTTGTAAATGGAGCACGTACAGGGGAAATCCCTCAGCCAGGAGCACAGATCTTGGGCTCAGCACCTGCTGACCAGTGGGTCCAGGGAGGAAACAGAACAAGGCCAGCAGCCGAGGCCACCTGGGTCCTTCCTTCCCCTTTCCTTTCTGCCCCTATGTGTGCGTTGGGGGTGGTGGGGAAGGGGAACTCTGTGATCAAACCTACTAGTAAGACTCTTCCCTCCCCTTCACTGAGTGGCGGAGGTAGCTGGCTAACCCCTCCTCTGAAAAGCCATCTTCTCCCTAAGAGAAGCCAACTGGACTCTAAAACATTGTCTTGGCCGGGCACAGTGGCTCATCCCTGTAACCCCAGCACTTTGGGAGGCCGAGGTGGGCGGATTACCTGAGGTCAGGAGTTTGAGACCAGCCTAACCAACATGGAGAAACCCCGTCTCTACTAAAAATACAAAATTAGCTGGGCGTGGTGGCACACACCTGTAATCCCAGCTACTCAGGAGGCTGAGGCAGGAGAATCGTTTGAACCCGCGAGGTGGAGGTTGCAATGAGCCGAGATCGTACCATTGCACTCCAGCCTGGGCAACAAGAGCAAAACTCCTTCTCAAAAAAAATAAATAAATAAAAAATGAAACACTGTCTTCTCCTTTTTCGTTTTGCCCTCTGTATAGTGGCAGCTCAATCTATATGCTGATTTTTGTTGTCCACACATCAAATGGCAAGTGGCTGCAGCCCACGAATGCTAAGTGTGCAAGAAGCTTCCCAGGACAGAGTTTGTTTATTGTTCTGCAGCTGGTAGAGGCTGAAGGATGTTGGAAGAACTGGGCTCCTTAGGGCTGAGACGGGTGCTTATAGGCCTTCAGCTCCTCCCACCAGGGAGGAACATACCTCTAGGGAGGTGTGAAAATTGGGGTTTTATTTCTCATGATCTCCATGGCAAAGGTCTTGGTTACCTGGCTCCCCAGTCTGACAGTTAAACCATCCTGATTGTCAGAGTTCCTGCTGCTAATGGAATGTTCCAGATGTGTCTGCAGGGGAGAATTTTGACAGGTCTGAATCCCAGACCTGCTGCAGGATGCTCCTGAGAAAAATAACCTCTGCATTTCCCAATTTCACCACAAACACTGGGGAATGGATAGGAAGCACTGCATAAATTGTTTGCAGCTGGTGAACAGGCCAGCTTGTGGCAAGAGTCCCTGGAAGGGTCAGGTGGTCAGGGATGGTACCAGGCAGCAGAGAACAAACGAGAACACGAGAATGGAGAGGGAGCATCTCTGGGTGAGGCTGGTGGAATCCCAGTCTCTGTGTGGACCACCCCAGCTGTGGGTCCTCACAGAAGCTGGGGAACCTGGGAGCTGTGCTCTGTCTGGGAGCGTGCTGCAGCCTCTGGCTCCGCGTTCTTGAGGATAAAGAAGGAACATGCCTAACTTTGCCCATTTGCATTTCATATCCATCATCTCGACTTTGCATTCTGGCAACTGTGCAAAATCTAATCCTCACTCTTCTTACTGGTCTAGTGTTCTTACTTCTCCTTTGAGGTAGAAAAAAGTTGAAAAAGAACTAGAACTTCTTTGAAGGCACATGCATGGTGTTGGGTTGGATGAACCCATCCAAGATCTAGCCCCAACCTCATGATGCAGTCCACTCTCCCTCCCCCAGAGTGACCACACAAAAGCAGCTGGACTAGAGCATCTTTACTATTCCAGACTCAGCTCCTCCAAAAGCCCATTGTGTCCTGACTTCTGCTAAGATCCTGCACTCAAAACAAAGTAGTGCCACCGAGGTCTCCTCAAAAGCCATTGGGCGTTTTCAAGGTATGCGTACTTGGGCATCTTCCCCCAAGGTGCAAGGTCAGTTGCCAATAAGAAAACAGCCTCTTTAATTAAATGTTTGCTGTGTATATTGTGTAAAATTTTATACTGCCTGTATATGTGTGTGCATATATGTAAAATAATATTTGGTGATTTGCATCTTCATTTCACCCACATCTTACTGTCCCTTGTGACAGCCGTGCATGACCCACACTGGCTCTTCTGACCTTCAGGTCTTCTTGCTTATCTTTGAAATAAAGGAGAAAGGTGAAAAAGGTTAATACAGTTTCTTTTAAAACACATGCTCAGTGTGGCCTCTTCCAGGATGAGGCGTTGGTTGCTCCCATCCCAGGTCTAGTCCCGACTCTGCTAACATTTCACAAACACTATCTCTTTGAGTCCCTATGAAGTAGGCAGTTTTGTCCTCATGGTACAGACTTGGAGAGGTTGAGCCGCTTGCCAGAGCTGGGGAGGGCCTACTTGGGGCTGAAATCTAGGTCCCCTTAGCTAGAAAGCGTTGGCTTAGCGTCCTACAGTGGAGGAGCTCCTGACCCCCACTTCTGATGGGGTGCATCGGAAGGGCTTTGTTGAGAGGTGCTGGGCACAGCGACTCACACCTGTAATCTCAGCACTTTGGGACGCCGAGGTGGGTGGATCCCTGAGGTCAGGAGTTCGAGACCAGCCTGGCCAACATGGCAAAATCCCATCTCCACTGAAAATACAAAAATTAGCTGGGCGTGGTGGCGCACGCCTCTAGTCCCGGCTACTCAGGAGGCTGAGGCATGAGAATTGCTTGAACCTGGGAGGCAGAGGTTGCAGTGAACTGACATTGCACCACTGCACTCCAGCCTGGGCTACAGTGTGAGACTTCGTCTCAAAAAAATAGATAAATAAAATAAGTGCTTCGCGTGTCCAGGGCCCCGACTCCCAGAGAAAACCCTCAACCTCTTCACATTACAACTGGACCATTGAAGGGTTAAAACATCTTTGATCGGAGCCTCAGCTGCTCATCCTTCTGTTTTAAGGGCCTCTGAATCATTAGCCTTTCCAAGCAGCCTCCCTCTGCCGCCTGAGGCAGGTGAAGTGGGAGAGGGGAGCGGCCCACCTGGGTCCTGAGTCAGCGCTGACTCCCCACGCTGTCCTCCACAGATTAATCACCTCCAATTACAGCTTCTGACTGGGCACGAGTCATTCCCAGTGGCGCCTCCTCGGGCTGACCCTCGCCCCCCTGCAAACAGGCTGCCTGTCTGTCCAAGATGCTGCTGTACTTCCCAGAGCCCCAAAAAGGTACCCCGGCAGCAAGTGACTCAAGGATGAGGACCCACCCTCTTCCCCCTCACCATCTGCTCTCAGCAACATGAGTCTTCTGGGGGCAAAAAGAAAAGAGGACGTGAAACTCCTCCCTTCCAGCAGCCTACAGAGGCCTGTGCACCCTTCCATCAGCGGGCTGGGTCATTCCTCGTGGTGTTTCTCCTAGGCAGTGACTAATAAAGCTTGTTCTCATTTCCACTAATCACACATCCTCATAGAGAAGGGTGACACACACCTGGCACGGCTCTGTGACACCCCTTGGAGAGTGTTCCATGGCCCACCCAACCTCCTTTCCTCGTGCCCCCCTCTGGCCTCCCTCACACCTGCCTCCCTTCTGCCGCTGCCAATGAAGCCGGGGCCCAGCTGCCTCAGTGGAATTCCTAAGCATCCTGCTCTTGGCTGCTGACCCGGGCACATGGGCACCCAAGGGCATTATGCCATCTCCCTCCTCAGCGGGTGTCACACTGGGCTCCCTGCCCTGAGCTGCCAGCCAAGAGAAGGGCACACAGCCCCGTGGGGCACGAGCCGGGCCTCAGTGCCAGGGTACTGAGTGCATTGCTGTAGTATATGGCACAGTTTACTAAGAACTTTCCCGACGTTGTTTCATTTGATCTTTATATAATCAATAGTGCTCACTATACAATCATCCTCTATAGAACGTGGTGTTCCCTGGAGACAAGAAAACCGTAGCCCACCCACACTCAATTAGTAAGTGGCAATGCATGACTATTACGTCATAACCCAGCTCTGGCATTAGGGTCAGAACCCCTCCCTCACAAAAGTCCTCTCTGTATGAGCTTTAGAATCAGGCGGACTCATGGCTGAATGCTCCGCTGATTCCACTTCTTATTTAGTGGTAGATACTGTCCTATGCACTTCTCAAACAGTTTCAACTCATTTCACTCCCAGCACTGTCTGCTGGGGCAGGAATTATCAGGATCCTTAATTTTGCAGCTTTGAGAGTAGAGGCCGGGGTCCCTAGCTGATAGCGACTGCAGCTCTCACCTGACTCCGGCCCAGGGCTGAACTCTTCACCTCTCCACTAAGCTGCCTGGGGCTTCTCCAACTTCTAATGGCACGAACTTGGACAAGTCACAGAAGTTTTCTTATTGTTCCAATATTCTCATCTTTTCAATGGCAGTGGTGAAAACACCTCCCCATAGTGCTGTGTGGGGTTAGATGGGATCGTGAGGACAGAGTATATAAAACTCCGAGCTCTGGCCCAGCATGGAGGGAGCACGAGCTAACAGCATACTCAGTCCCCAGGACAAAGCTGCGAGAGGATGGGGGCTGCGAAGGACGGACTGTGTTAGGAGGAAGATTCCTCATCCCCTAGTCCTAGAGGTCCACAGCAAGGCACATGCTAGATCCTGGGGACTCTGGGTTAGGGTAGGCACGGGGAAGTATGCCACCTGCCGCACTCCCCACCCTGTGTCACACTCAATTCTCTTTCTAAGCAGATCTCTCAAACCGGCCTGGCCAACCAGTCCCTGAGATCATTCTGATTCTAAAAAGCAAAATGTCTGTAATTAAGATTCTTAACTATCGGGGACCTTAGTCATCTTTGAAAAATCTAATAAAAACTGTAAACCATTGTTTTAGAAAAATCCACATATACCCAGGTACACAGGCATGCTCTTAGAAGTTCACAAAGGGGCCCGTTGGAGCCTGAGTGTATGAGCCTCTTTTCTGTATAATTAGGAAACATCCTTATAATCTCATCACTAGTGTCATGGGGAAAATTGCCGAGTCTTTCCTTCCCTTTTCCTCTCCAACTTCATACCTAGGCTCTGCCCTCCCACACACTCCTACCCCGGCCCCCCACCCTGGCTTCCCTCACACTGCCCCGGGCCAGGGCAGAAGCTGCAGCGGTGGTGGCAACAGCAACAGCTGTTGCTAAGGGAGCTGAGAGGCCAGGGTGGGAGCAGGAGAGTGGGCAGCAACCCAGCAGGACAGCAGCCCCAAGCATGTCTGAGCGCCTTGGGCCCTGGAAACGGTGTTCCCAGCTGGCTGCCATGGCAACGGCAGGCTTCAGAGCCATTCATCTCGGTCTGGACAGCTTCCCCTGCTTGCTCTAGCGCTTTGTCTCCCTAAGTGGCTAACTGGGGTGTGAAAGGGTCTGTGGTGAGTGGGCAAAGGAGCACAAAGGGCAAAAGGTGGGTCACGTGCCCCACACTGCGCAGGCACCCTGCGGGGGGTGGGGGCTGAGAGACCAGGGAGGGGTCTGGGCCGGCTCCTGGACAGAGGGCCTGGGTGTTGGAGAAGCAGCTCAGAACATGGAGACGCTCATGCCTCTCCCAAAGACCTCCTCCTGTGAGCCTCAGCTACTTGCCCAAGAGCCATCCTAGAAAGGAGAAGTACTGGTTATGTCCCAGGTAAGCCAGCAGCCAGGTGACACCTGGTCACTTCTAGATGTGGTAACTAACCGGATGTTTCCTCCTGCTGACAGGGAGGGGTCGTAAGGGTGAGAGATTGGGAGTGAATGACTCCTGGGCCTAATTTAAACAAAGCTAAAAGACAGATGAAGTCAGAGGTGAAGGAAGCAGGTTAAGGTCTTGCCTTCAGCTCAAGACCACCCACCTGGTTGTAGGTACCGTTTAACACTATTGCCATCTGAAAGGACTGTCCTTGGAAGCGCTGTCCGTGGGACCATTTACTGAGTGGACATTAAACGTTGTACCTATCTCAACGTCATCTTCAGAGTGAGATGAAGTACTTGAACGAA
Organism: Piliocolobus tephrosceles; assembly: GCF_002776525.5. Taxonomy (NCBI): domain Eukaryota; kingdom Metazoa; phylum Chordata; class Mammalia; order Primates; family Cercopithecidae; genus Piliocolobus; species Piliocolobus tephrosceles. The sequence goes on from NC_045446.1 coordinate 122,962,791, forward strand.
GTATTGTCCTCTCTGCACAGATGAGGAAATGGAGGCTTCGAGGTCAAACCCCTTGTGTGGAGACATCCAGCAGAAAGTGGTAAAGCTGAGATTTGAACTTGCGCCTGTCTGCCTGCAAATCCCATCTCTTCCTGTTGTGCCAGCAGACAGCGGAAGGGCCCAAGGCTGTGTGGATGTGGTCTATTAGCCTCTCAAGTCTAGAGCAAGCCCCTCAGTGTGGGGCCCCTCCCGAGCCGCACTTCCTGCCACACCTGTCCTTCAAGAAGCCGCCTTTCTTTAGAACCCCACATCTACTGTGGTGATCACTCTGCACAGCTGCTTTAAAAACATATGAAGAGGCCGGGTGCGGTGGCTCAAGCCTGTAATCCCAGCACTTTGGGAGGCCGAGACGGGCGGATCACGAGGTCAGGAGATCGAGACCATCCTGGCTAACACGGTGAAACCCCGTCTCTACTAAAAACTACGAAAAAACTAGCCGGGCGAGGTGGCGGGCGCCTGTAGTCCCAGCTACTCGGGAGGCTGAGGCAGGAGAATGGCGTAAACCAGGAGGCGGAGCTTGCAGTGAGCTGAGATCCGGCCACTGCACTCCAGCCTGGGCGACAGAGCAAGACTCCGTCTCAAAAAAAGAAAAAAAAAAAAAAACATATGAAGATAACAGAAGGATCTCATCTGCGACCCAGAGTTCTCTGTGCCTGGTGGTGACTCCCGAGAAGCCCCTCAAAACACACACTGCACCCTCTGCTGCCAAAACAGGCAGGGAAGCGCCTCCTGGAGCCTGCTCGGTCAGCTCTGCTCTCAGAAGCTTGGAGGGCAAACGGGGGTGACTGGGCCCAGCTGGAATAATGGAAAGAATGGGAACTAGCACTTAGAAGCACGTACTGTGTTCCAGAAATTCTGGTGCATTTGTCTGTGTAGCCTTCAGAATAGCTGTATCGGGTTGACAGTATTTTCGCCCCATGTTACGGTGTAAGGAACTGAGTTCAGAGAGGTCAGGTAACTTGAATCAGCCCATAAAGCACTTAAGCCCAAACTTAAGCTCCAACATCTCTATCATTTCTGTTCTGCCCTCTGGCCTCCCCAACACTGTCCGCTCCTCATGGCCTGTTAAAGTCAGGAATCCCCAATTCAGTCTCTTAGCTGGGTGTCCAAGTAGTCCACCTTCCTCCTCAGGGCTCCCTCACCCACGCAGCAGATGGGCATCTTTCATCCTGCAGCTATTTTTATTTCTCTTTTCCCATTCTTCTCACCCTCCTGGCTCAGTCCAAGCAGGAGAGCAGGAGTCAGAGCCAGAAGCCAGAACAAGGCTCTCAGCCCATGTCTTCCTCCAAGGGCAGTCAGGAGAGGAGACAGTGGGGTTCCCACCGACGCTGAGTGCCAAGGAGGGGTCATCAGGAAAGCCTGCAGAGGGGTCTCGGTCCCTAGCCTGGCCCCAGTGCAGGGTGAGCCCTCTCCAAACTTTCCTCTCTGATCTCCAAGTTCCCAGGGGAAGCTCTGACATCCACAGCCCTTGCCAGGATCATGGGGAAGGTGGGGTTGGGGAAGTACATGCCCCTAGAGGCTATTCTCATTCTGTGGGATGGGCTCTCTGTCTCCACCTGACTTTTCCTCTCTAGGCCAGAAGGAGACCTCAGGCTCAGCCTGGTTTGGGTGCTATGCCCCTCTTTGAGATCAGTTCTTGGGAGGTAGCTTGCAGTCATTGGAAGGGCTCAGGATTAGGAGTCAGAAGACTTATATTCTGTTCCCATTTCTGCCACCAACCAGCAAGGTGGGTTGGTATATGACAGTTTGCCTTTCTGGGCCTCAGTTTCCTCTTCTGTAGTAATTGGGCCAACTAGTCCACTCAGATTCTCGAAATTGCTTCTCTGAGCTCTGGAACTTCCTTAAACGTATTCCACACCTCCCTGCCCTACTGACAATGCCTTCCAACCCCGACAGCGCAATGTTTCTCTCCCATCCAGACCCCGCCAACATGGAAAGAGTACCAAGTAGTGGGTTTGTTGGTGTTATGACTTCTTTTCTTTTCAGGCAAGAAGTTGAATTTAAATTGTGCCCCAATCGGCACCGAAGCTGGAATGCTCAAGTCTCCGATACAATGGCTTACAAAAAAACAGCTCACCTCTCACTTCTCTCTCTCTCTTTTTTCTGCTCTTTTCAAATCACTCAGTCAAGTCATATCTATTAAGTGGATGTGTCTGCAAGGCACTGTGCAGAAATGTAATCCAAAATGACAAGGTCCCTGTCCAAGAGGAACGTAACAATTCCACAAGGATCCAGCACAGATGGGCGCTTTAAAGGCAGCCCACTGCCCTCATGCAGGGGGGAAATAGAAAGGATTTTTTTAATGCCTTTTAATGTTTTAAAGTTTCTTATACCTACCTCAGTTGTTAATTTTATAGTTACATCATGTTTCTGGTGTCTGTCTGTGAGTGGTGAGACTGTCTGCTGTCTTCTCATCCAGGGAGGAAGTCAAGCTGCTCCAGACGTCAGACTCTGTTTCACAGACTCACCACCCATGCCCTCTCCTGTGGGAACCTCAGCTTTGCACCTGGATGTGCCAACCTGGCTCCTGCATTTCCGTACCCCAACACAAGAGTCTCAGTGCAAGGGCTAGAACATGCCAGCAGTGTCTGTACAAGCAAACGATGGCACTCAGAGCAGATGGAGGGCGTGGGGCAGTGGAGCTGTGCCTTCCCCCTCTCCTGAGGCCCCTGGGCTTCGAGCGGTCTTCATGCTCCTGAGTTCTTTCTCAGAATTCCCTCCTAAACCTCTTACAGAGTAAATGCTGCTTGCCATATCCTCTCTTTCTTTAGTCTCGACGCCTAAATACTCCACATCTGCTCCACAAATAATAACTTCTCTAGAGCTCTTTATAATTTACGAAGGGCTTGCACCCATAGTTTCTCATTTAATCTTCTCAACAATCCTGCGGGATAGGGTTATTATTGCTCCTTCTTTACAGATAAGAACCTGAAGCTCAGGGAGATTTAGTGAGGGGCCCAAAGCCTCACAGCTGGACCCAGCTGAACTAAGCTGGGACTTAACCAAGCTCTTTCGGCTTCTACATGAAATTAGAGGGAGAAACTGCTTCTCCCCACTGAGTTTTCTGCTCCCCTAACATGTCACATCCTCTGCACCTGGTGTTCTGGGAGGCTCCCATCTCAAGCTCTCCCCTGAACTCCTTACACTTCACAGACCCCAGAGCTCCAGACACAAGACAGGGTTCCACAAAAGAAGGGGAAGGAGAACAGACAAAAGAGAGCCAAGGGCACCTGCTGTTCACTCCTGACCCGGGGACCAGGCAAAGTGGCCCAGGCCAACGTTAGAGTCCTCTGCGGTGGAATCAAGGGTTTAAAACACGTAGTGTGGTTTCAAGAGTTTCTTAGGGTTGATTTTTTTTTTCTTGGACAAATACAAAGAAAAATGAAGACAAAATTAGGACAATGTCCCAGGAGCCTCAAGTAAAAACTAGGAAGCAGCTGGCGGTGCAGGAAAAACCACTTCAGGGAGACAGAAGTGGAGTCTCCAGTCTGGCTGTGGTGTGTGGTTAATGGAGGCTGGCTGTGCAGGTAGAGGACGGAAGTGTCGGGAGCCCTCCCTGCAGAAGAGGAGGTGTGTCGACCCCACAGCTGCCAAAGTGTCCCAGAATGAGGCCCCTCGTGAGCCTGCGAGGGCTGGAAAGCAGCCTGCGGCAGGTATGCGTGGGGTGGGGGCCGAGCCTACAGCACTCCCAGTGTTCATAAGGGAGAGGTGCGTGGGAGCTCCCTGGGGGCTCAGACCAGGGTCAGGAGCTATGAAGAACTGTGACCACCCTGTTCCTGGCTCCCTCGAGCCTACACTGGCTCCTGTGGCAGGGAGAAGACAAATGCCAGGTGGGGCTTAGGAGGAGGCAGGCGGGGAGCACAGAGAGGTCAGTGGATGGGAAAGACGGGAGGGGACTTGGGCAGAGGAAAGGACTGGGCCCCAAGGATGAGGGGGAAAGGCAGGCAGGTGACCTGCAGGTGGGAAGGAGAGAGAAGATGGAAGCAGAGAAGAAACCATGAGGCCAGGTAACTGGGCAGAGAACGGAGATGGAGAAGCCACAGGGGCTTGGGGAGTGACACTACATGGAGTTCACCTGTGAGGCCAAGCACCCCAGCCCTCCCTTCCTGCCACTGGTGGCTGGCATGGAACTAAAAGCTGGTGGAAACAGGTGGCAGAAGGTGCCAGATGCCTGCCACTCATGCCCTCTCCTGCCTTCCCGCATCTCCCTCATCTCTGCACCCTCCCTGGGGGCTGAGCCCAGGTCCTGCTCTGCTTCTCAGTCCTCTTGTCCCTCAGTTGCCACTTTCTGCATTTTTCCAGACTCTTTCTGTCCATTCACCTGCCACAGACAAGGGTTGAAAATTCAGAAGCCAAGTTTCTGATGCCAGCTCTGTTCCTCACATGCTGGGCAGCACTGGTGGAGTGCCTCCTAGTCTGAACACCACAGCTGTTTCACTGATACCCCTCCCACGGAGGTGTAAGGGGATAATAGAGCGGATGTAAAAGGACTGAAAAAGCACCAAAGGATGAAGACACTTTGGATCCTACGTTTATTTCCAGGACTGAAGCCCTTGGGTTTCTTTAAGGGGAGACATCCTCGTCCTCGTCCTCGCCCTCGTCCTCCTGTGCGCCATGGCTTGTGCTGTGGGCCTGATATACCTCGGGGCTGCCTTGTCTCACGTCAGAAGAGGAGACCATGCAGAGTGAGCCATGCTTGGGTGGAAGGTAGGTGGGCTCCCTAACATCCTCTATACAATTAGTACAGACCGTGATCTGAGGCGGCGTCCTAGAGCTAGAGGCTAAAAAGTCTCACGCCCGAGGCAGATCTAGGCATTTAACACGCAGAAGAAGCTAGGTGGGTTTTCAAGGAGCTACTGAATATGCATGAGAGGAAGCAAGAGAGAGCAGGAGAATGAACATGGGGGAGACGCAGGGAGGCCCAGAGGCCTGACTGATACAGGCAGAGGAGGAAAGAAGGTCTCGGACTCAGGGCATGAATGTGGTTGGACAGAGACAGGGAAAAGGATGAGGCGACATGAGGAGCAGGAAGAAGATTCCCAGAGAAATAAAGAGGCCGAGGGGAGCTGAGCCAGGCAGCCGGTGGAGCAGGCAGATGGAACAACAGAGACAAAGAACAGAGCCACAGAGTGGGCACACAGCAAGGCCTGGCAGCCAAGCCCTGTGGGTTTGGTGGGAGCAGATGCTTATATGGGAGCAGCAGCTGATGGCCCCCAGCACGTGCATCCTTGTTGACTCCAGGCCCAGCACAGCCTCCTGGGCAGCCAGCCTTAGCCTGGAGGAGCAACCCTGGTCCAGAGAGGCAGACGAATGGCGACCCTGCCCCACAGGGGCTCCGCTTCTTCTCCTCCATCCTCCTCCAGGCTCCGCCCACCCGCTCCGTCTGCATCCCAGGGCCTCGTGAATCCCAGGGAAGCCATGAGCTGCCACATCACGCCCGGAAGGAAGCAGGCTGCGTTGGAGGGTGAGTGTGAACCTCTGCAGTGTGCTTCGCTCTACCTCGGGTGGGAGCGTGTGCAGGGGTGTGCACGCTGTGGGAGGGGCGAGGGGGGAGAAATGTCTGGGCTGGGTGGGAACTAGCACCAAGAGGCTAGGACAAGGTGGGGTGGGGACAAATCCCCGGCAGCACTGCTGGCACAGCCGCCGTGCCCAGACCCCTCTCCTCCCCGGGTGCCTGGATGTCAGCATCGGCAGCCCCTTGCCGCCACCCAGGCCCCAGACTGCCACAGCCTCCTCCGAGCGGGAAGGATCTGAGTGGACCCTGGTTTTTGGGTCAGAGGAACCTTGGGGCGTCCTTGACCTCATTCTCTCCAGCTGCCGCCCCCAGGCCGTTTTCCCATCACTCGACAACAGTCTGGGGTGAGCGGTGTCCCCACCCCAAGAAGCTCAGAAGGGCCGGGGAGAGGGAGGTTTCCACCAGGACCTAGCCTTCGCCCCAGTCCAAAGGCACCTCCCACACTGCCCTCCACACCCCCTCAAGCCCCTCCACAAAGGACATCTTCAGAACACTGCAGGGACACCCCGACATCAGGCTCCCCACGGTGCCTGGGGCAGTCCTCGCTGGCCCCACACCCAAGGTCAGGGGTGCCCGCCAGTGGCCCCAAAGTGGACAAGAGGCAAAGCCCTGAGAGGGAAGAGGGTCGAGGGGAAGCGGGTGGGGAGTACAGGGCCGATTGCAGGCGCAATCCGAGCAAAAGACAGGCAGCACAAGAGCCAGATGGGCCAAGAAGAAACAGAAGTTCAGTAGGAGGAGACGGATAAACAGCAGACACCAAGCAAGCAGCCAAGCATATGCTTTGCAAGCAGGCAACACAAGCGCCCATAGGGTTTGGGGGGTGGGGAGGGTACGTGAGCCCACAGGGAGGGGGACATTAGGTTTGCTGTGGGCTGACTCTGCCTGGTTAGAATCAGTGATCTAATCCTTCTCCATGGAGCCTCAGAAAAATGGAGCTGTAGCTAGTGCTGGCAAGGAAAGCAGCATTTGGCAGGGTGGAGGGAAGAGTGCTTATGCTGGTGCCCGAGATTGGTCTCTGGTAGAAGAAACATCGCCCCAGACTTGGAAGCCTGAGTAGCCAGGTGCTGTCTCTGAGTCTCAGAGCAGAGACCCCTCACGCTGAACCAGACTCCGAAGAGGAGCAGAGGACTGCCTCCCGCAAACCCGGGGAGTCCTCGAGCCCTGCAGGTGCCGGCTTTCCCCGCTAATGAAGCCCATCTAGGCTGGAGCCCTCCGTCTGGGTGATGTCATCCTTTCGAGCTTCAGGCAGGGAAGGGGTGGAGCCAGACTAGAGCTTTGCAGAGTTTGCAGGCTCCACCCCCGACTGGTCTGACTTCTGGGCCCTGTCTACCCAGCTCCCTCTTGGCCACGGCTTCCTGGCCAGCCCTGCTGGAAACCGGGAGCTGCTGCAGGGCTGGAGGAGGGAGGGGATCACTCAGAGTCACCTCTGCAGAGAGCAGGGCCTGGCAGGGGATAGGCCCTCTTCCACCCATCCATGCTTGTTCCCACATTCACCTCAAGGAGCCCTGAGGTTTTATAGGAAACCAGGGTCCTGGGACCCCAGCCTCAGCCTCTCCCCTCCACCTAGCATGCCCAGAAATGTTCATCTGCAGTACCAAGTACCAGGTGTCCCAGTGGAATTTCTCCTCTGAATACCACTCCAGGGAGGAGTAAAACTGAGGGAGATAAGCACCACCCTGGGTTTGTTCATGCTAAGCTAAAGGAATAAAGGCTCTGCGCTGAGCTGGAGCCTGTTCTAAGCCCCAAGGCCAGCCAGCCCTCCGGCAGAATGGTGCCTTCACCTCTCACATGCTCCTGCTGGACTTCAGCCAGCCCTGTGCCAACTGCTGGCCTCCCTCCGATGCTGGCATTGGCCCCAGCTTCCTGCCTCCCCTCCTCCAGGGCTACCCTAACACGTACCAGCCACCATGGCGTGGAGCACTGAGGTCTCCGGACTAGGCAAAAATGTGGTCCTCCTCTGCCATCATAGATGTGTTGGTGCTATTGGGGGTTTCCTCTGACAGCCCTGTGCCTACCCAGGGTAATTCACGTGCAGGAACCAGCCCCATCCGGGCTGTGGAACTCACCACACCACAGGGCCTCTTGTTTGGACTCAGCTGCTTGGCACAGGCCCAGTGCCCAGGAGCAGAGAGGAGCTTTCCCAGGTGCAAGCGCTCAGAAAAGCCTGGGAGCCAAGCCTCTGTGTGCCCACGTGCCCAGGGCAGATGCTCCGCTCAGTGCTAAGGCCCTCTTAGCCCTCCCCAAGCCGTTGGCTCTGTAGCCATGTGTCTGGGACAGGCAAAAGTGAGGGTGAGGGCGACACTGGGGGAGGAAAGGAGCGGGTGAGATTTCTACTGCGAATCCTGAAGCCCTGGTCTAGGGTCTCAGCGAGACTGACCAGCACAGGCCTGATTCACAGCAGGAAAATGCTGCCCCGACTTTGCCAGCTCTTGACACACCCTGATAGCCTACAGCATCATGCATATTACACTTTGCAGGCTGCTTTCTTAGATGTTGAATTGTATTCCCACAACATTGCCATAATGGAGATAAAGCAGGTAGTATTTTAATCCATTTTATGGATGAGGAAACTGAGGTGGGATTTGAACATCTGTTTCTGGAAGGCCTCACAAGGCATGTGAAGGTATACAAAAATAAATGAGCAAAATAGTGTGTTATGAAGCCAGCTAAGCTGACAGCCCAGACTCCCAGAGGCCTGGTATCACCATCCTTCCCTACATCACACGGTTTCCCATGCTCAACTCAGAATGAAGAAACACGGTAGTGGCTAGGGGCAGAGGTTCTCCCCCACGGACAGCTGCTTGAGGAAGGCGTGAGGAAAAGAGAGCAGGCAATTGTGCGATGAAGTGGACCGTCGCCTGGCCTATGTGCCTGGGACCGGGGCATGGCCCGCACGTGCAGACCCCGTGAAGGCTGTTGTTTCTGTGTGCACATGTGTACATGTCATGTAGAATGTGGATTCTGTTTTTAGGCCTGTACCTATGTAGATCCATTGTGTGTGTTTACATGGATGTGCTAGGAAAGGGTGTATCATTATGTGTCAGCTAACTGTATCCGGTAACATGTATGGATGGCAAATGTGTGGACCCAAAGGATAGAAAAGGAAGACCAGGGCCGGGCGCGGTGGCTCAAGCCTGTAATCCCAGCACTTTGGGAGGCTGAGACGGGCAGATCACGAGGTCAGGAGATGGAGACCATCCTGGCTAACACGGTGAAACCCCGTCTCTACTAAAATAAAAATACAAAAAACTAGCCGGGCGAGGTGGCGGCGCCTGTAGTCCCAGCTACTCGGGAGGCTGAGGCAGGAGAATGGTGTGAACCCGGGAGGCGGAGCTTGCAGTGAGCTGAGATCCGGTCACTGCACTCCAGCCTGGGAGACAGAGCCAGACTCCATCTCGGAAGATAAGAAAGAAAGAAAGAGAGAGAGAGAAGAGAGAGGGAGGAAGGGAAGACAAGGATGGTTATATGGAAATGTGAGCAGGGTCTGTACATGTTTGCTGCATGACTGTAAGAGAAGCATTATACACACAGATTCAAGAATCTGCAGGTGAGGCCGGGCTCAGTGGCTCAAGCCTATAATCCCAGCACTTTGGGAAGCCAAGGTGGGCGAGTCACTTGAGGTCAGAAGTTCGAGACCAGCCTGGCCAACGTGGTGAAACTCCATCTCTACTAAGAATACAAAAATTAACCAGGCATGGTGGCGTGCTCCTGTAATCCCAGCTACTCCAGAGGCTGAGGGAGGAGAATCTCTTGAACCCAGGAGGCGGAGGTTGCAGTGAGCTGAGATGGCGCCATTGCACTCCAGCCTGGGCGACAAGAGCGAAACTGTCTCAAAAAAAAAACAAGATTTGTGCACATGAGCATAAGCTTGTGGGTGTGGGTAGCGTGGACTGTGTATAGCGATGGCTAAGTGTGTAAAGAGGCTTGAGCACCAACTGTAGAAGGGCATTTCCTGGGGGGGTCCCTGCTGAGACGCCAACTCAGGTGCTTCTGTGCCCTTCTTGCAGCGGGGTTCGTCCCACGAGCCTGCTCAGAGCCAGGCAGCCCCGGCCAAGCCTGTGCCACAGTGCAGCACCTCCTTCTCCGTCCACGCTCCTCCCAGTTCCGCAGAACGCCCGAAACCTCAGTCCCGAGCAGATCAATTGCCGCTAATAACATTTAAATTCTGGCCTGGAGGTGCTGAGGCGGCCCTGGGAAAGAGGAAGGAAAAGATGGCATGGATTTCAAAGGAGGGACTTGGAGTCAACAGCTCTGATCCCTCGGAGCCTGCAGTCTCTAGCCCCCCACCCCCACCCCCACCGCCAAGCCGAAAACCCAGTCCTGGGCCCACCCCTTTGCGCTGATGCCACCGCTCGGCTGGAAGGCTTCAGCGTGGGAGGGGGTGGAGATGACACCAGGGCTGCCCCTTGAGAGCGACACTGGCCTTAACCCCATTCTCCCCGCGCCCCCCACCCCCCAAACCCCCC
>NC_045446.1:122977810-122985445 GCF_002776525.5 Piliocolobus tephrosceles
GGGGGCGCTGCAGGGCGGGTCTCCTCCGAGCAGGGTGGCCCTCAGCACCCCTTCGCAGACGTGTGCCTGGCACACCCCCACACTCGCACAGAAAAGCGCCGCTTCTCCTCCGCGTCCGGGTGCTGGGCCGTGCTGCGCCCTCCGCCGTGGAACTGAGATTTACAAAGCAGTAACCCGCCAGCGCCAAAGCACCCTCTGCTTCATCCCGGAGCAGGCCTGCGCCGCAGAGGGCAGAGCGGCCGGTAGGAGCCGGGCGGAGCGTGGGACGGGCAGAAGGCAGCTGGGAGCTCTTCCCAGGAAAGGCCAGCCCCTGAGGTTGCACCTTCTCCCCGTTTCCCCTCCGTAAAAGACGCACCAGCAACTTAGAATTCGAGGCACTGCAGAGCTGGAAGGGGCCTCGGCGCTGCTCCCTCCGCCCCCTCATTTCACAAACCAGAAAGCTGAGATCCAAAGCAAGGAAGGGACTGGGCCAAGGTCAGAGCTCATCTGGGACCACACGGAGATGATAACTTGTTAGGAGTTTTGCGGTTTGTCTACAGTTTGGTAGAATTTAAACTTTTTTTTTTAGTTCAAATTTTCAAGTGGCCAGCTCCTTCTAATCCACACTGGTGCAGCACTGTGATTGAAATTCAGCTGCATAGCTCTTGCTGGGAAATGCGGTGACGGAGCAGTGCAGGCGGCAGCTGCCTCCCACACGTAAGACAGGAGTTCTAAAGCCACAGTCCCTGTGTGAGTCTCCTGGAGCTCATAGTCCCTCAAATGGCAGGCAGGTTTGTGAATGTTTCTGTGTTCTGAACATTTTTCTGAAAAAGGGTTCACGGCTTTAATTGATTTACAAAGAGACGTACAACGTGGAAGAGATTGAGAATCACTTCCTTAAAGCAACAAGAATCTAGGCTGGGGAGAAATCAGATTTTAGGAATGAGCTGCTGGGCACCTTAGCAGCATTCAGAGACATGAAAGCGTTGGATTGTTTCCTAGATATAAGAGCATATATTTTGCAACATGAAAGAGCTTCCATGCTCTAGAGCGCAAGTTCCTCAAGGACAGGGCTCTAGTCTGTTTCTTCACTAAAGTATCCTTAGATCCTGGATCAGTGCCTGGACGCAATCTCAGGTGCAAACACACATGTGATTAGTTTGTTAGTCTGCACAGCCCTTCTCTGTCCATGCCCACTCCTGCCTGGTCTCCAGCAGTCATGAGAAATGCCATCGTTAGGGAAACCCTGATGTAAGAATTGCAAGCATGACTTTGTAATTCAGTGTTGACATTCAGGACCTTTTTTGTCTCATGTTAAAGACGGGTCGTCCTGGGGAAATCAAGGCAGTCCAGCCAAACCCCAAGTCCCAATCAAATGCAGTTTGTGTTGAACCCCACGACTGCCCAGCACCTTTGGGAAGCCCACTGCTTTCTATGCAGACGCAGAGCTCCCAGAAAGCACAGGTGGATGTGCTCAGCTTGCCTTGTGACGTGAATGCCTGAAAACAGAACAGGACTAAAAATTCACTGTCTGAGAGCCTGCAGCTAGGGAGCCTGAGTTCTCAGGGACAAGAAGAGAAGAGTTCCCAGTGTGGCAAGGACCAGGCAGACTAGCCTTGGGCTGGGCTCTGGTTCCTCCCCCCTCTGTGGATTCCCTTTGACCCTCCCCTCCTGCCCCACTTTGCAGCCTCCACAGCGCAGCTGCTAAATCACTGGGGATTAAGATACTGGAGGCAGGTGGGGAGGGCAACTCGTCCTGGGACAGAAAAGGCTCCTTTCCTGCGAGGGATGAGAGGAAGCTGGGGTTCTCAGGGCCCCTGGCTAGGCCAGCCTTCCTGCCCTCCCCCACCAGCCTCATCCCCATTAGCTGAACCTCCCGTGGACAGGCAAGCTCAGAGAGGCAGTTGTGCAGCTGCTGCTTCTGTCTGGGGCTAAAAATAGTCTCCTCTCCACCCATGTCCAGCTCAGGCTGGGCCAGAGCTCCGAAGAGGACTCGCAGGCGGGGGTGGGGGGTTCGGCGGACAGAAGGTGGGGCCAGAGACAAGTGCCCCCATGGGCAAAGACTAGGTGAGACAGGGGCAGGGAAGGTAGGGCTTGGGACTGCCTCTCAGCTCTGATCTCTTTCACCCCAGAAACTCCCTTAGAAGGAAATAGAGTTTCTCATCCCTGTGTTTCTGAGGGGAAAAGGAGACACAGAAAGGTTGGGCAGGCTGACTGGGGTCACGTACCAATATCTAACATTTATGAAGTGCTTATCAGACACTGTTCCAAGCTCTGCAGATGTCAAAGGACCCCATGACGTAGGTATTATTATTCCCTTTGACAGTTGAAGAGATGAAGGCCCAGAGCCATGAACTCCCATAGCCAGAGAATATGAGCGGATTCTACCTGGAGAGCCTGGGGGGAGCGCCCAGCCGTATCCATGGCCGAGGCTCAGCCCAGACAGGGCACAAAGGGGCTGAGGAAGAGGAAGTAAGATGCCAGGGTTGCCATGCAGGAGGGCAGTCCTGAGGGAGATGGGCATCGTGGCCTAGGGCCCACCTTCTCGAAGAGCTCATCAGAACCCTGGACACACCACATGGCCTAGACCCAGGGCTCCTTGAGCTCCTCCCTCGGATTGGCTTCGAATTGTAGGTGAACCCTCTCTAGCTGCCACATTCACCCTTTGCATGCCCACACTTTGTCATCTCCTGAAAAGGTGCAAGAACATGATGCCCGGCTGACTCCCAGGGAGCAGGAGCCCCAGAGGCCAGCGGTGTGCAGCCACAGCAGGCAGGTATGTCGGGAAACCACAGGAGTATAGGAGCAGGGCTGGGGGCACCTGAGGGCCTGTGGAGCCTGAGTTATTGAAACGCTTAGAGTAAAGCAGATTTAGATTTCACAAAGACAGAGGTGAAGGTGGGTGAAGATGGAGGGAAGGATTTAAAGGGAAAGAGAAAGAGAAAAGGTAGGAAGGAGGGAGAAAGAGGAAGAGAGAAAGAAAAAGAGAAACAGAGTTATCGAAGATGACTGCCAGACTGGCCTCTCTCTCAACTTAAGGAGCCAAGGAGGGGAAGGCCGGTCTGAGCAGCAACGGAGACACGAGCTCAGGAGCTCAGGGGGGCAGGGACAGAGCCCCAGCTTCAGCAAGAGCATGGGGAATAGAGGGCAAGGGGGCCCATGCAGCCCAGGATGGCAGGTGCCCATACACACAGCCTCGGTCCTGTCTCCTCTCCCATTGCCGCTTTTGAGCTCACCTTGTTTAGGGCCAAAGCACACGCCATCCTCCCACAGAGCCACTAATGCAATTAACAAAACACATTCATAAATCTTGCATGGCGTCCGGAGCTGTCTCCTTTCCCTGAGCACAAGGGCCAGCGCCGGAGATGATGTGCAGAGAGCTGCCTGACCTCTCCAGCGTCAGGGCCCCCTGAAAAACATAGGGTTACCCTTAGTAGGACAAAAAGACCATCCTCTGCTGCCAACCATTACAAAGCGGAGCGGGGCTGGGGTTAGGAAATACAGACAAATCAGAAGGGGCTGAGAAGGAGGAGATGAAAGTGCATATGTGTTTGCAGGGGGCTGGGGAATAGTTTGTGCCTTCCAAGTTCAACAAGAGAGCATTCAGCAGAGACCAGAGAATCACCACTTTTGGAGGGTTTTACCTTGTGAGGACAGAGCACAGAGGGCCTGGGACCCAGGGCATCTTCGGCAATGCAGGTGTGACTTGGCGGGATGTCGGTGTTTGTGTTTGCATGTGTGTGTGCGTGCGTGCGTGCATGTTCAGTCTGGAAAACTGGTGACTCACTAAAATAGGGAGCTTTCTGATCTGAAGAGCTTATATTCGGCTATTTTTAGCTCATCTTGTCTCTTGGCCCTTTTTTTCCCCTTCTCTCTTTTCAAATGTAGAGGAGTCTGGAGACCATGAATGCCCTGTGTGTCTGCTCATTTAAAGCTTGGGCCCAGAGGTGGGTACCCCTGAAAGTGCAGAGATGAAGGCACAGGGAGTGTATCTGTGTACAGCAGGGACACACTGACACAGACAGGGTACACATGCTCTTATTCCGGCATGTACACACGCGTACCATGCGTACATCCAAGCAGGACTGAGGCCAGAAACGTCCCTGGAAACTCCGGCCTACACTATCTTCACGTGGGCTGATGTACAGCTACCCACTATCCATACTTCACAAGTATAACTGCCTCCCCACCCCAGCCCCTGCCTCACATGACCCAGGTGGGCACACTCCCATGAGCACATGGCCACAGGCACAGTCCGGGCCTATCTTGGGGAACGGCCCCAGCCCCTGTGCCTTGTTTCTTCTCTGCTCAGCCACTCATCCAAAAATTATGACTTCTTCTTGGGAAGGCCTTTCTCTGCTGATTGTCAGTAGGAAGCAGGAAGTGCCAGCTTCCGCACTTGGCCTCTCCTGGGACTCATTCAGCCCACCCCACCTGCCCACCACCACTGGGCGAGACGCCTCCCCAGGCCAGTGCTCATCTAGCTCTGTGGGGTCTGGCAACTGCTTAGAGAGGCCAGGCAGGGGTCAAATGCTGTGTGAGCTCCGTTCCTCCAGCCTGGAAAGAGGGAGAAGGGAGAGCGAGCTCAGATTGCCGTCTGCCTAGGTCCAACGTGGGGCAGGGAGCAGACTGCACTCCTCAAGGCTCTAGAATGCTGGTGGGTTCCTGACTCTGTAGACAGGACCATGTGTGCAGCCCAGTGTCACAGAACAGAAATGCACAAACGCTGCCTATGACCGGTGCCTCAGTGGTGCTGCACGCCTGGGAAAGGGCACCTACAGCCTCTCTTTCCACACAGCACGCATGCTGTGCACTCACCCACAGTGGCACGTGCCTGCACGCACACACTCTTAGAAGCCTGCGTGAGAGAGAACATGAGCCTTCGTTACTCCAGACACCAAAGCAAGCTCTAAGCCGCATCATCCCCCGAGTCTGCAGTTTATGCACGGCTCAGAGACCCCAGCCAAGGTGGCCAAAACCCAGCCATGTGTTGCTCCTTAAGCCATGTCCTCTGCTGAGGGTCTGCGTCAGCCTAGAGGAGGGGCCCTCAGTCTCCCTTGCCTGCTGGGAGGCCCTGTGGTTCCTGGTGTCCAGTGGGCTCAGCATCAGCTCCTGGAGGGAGCCAGTACCCGCCTACTGCCCCACTGCATTCCACTCCACACACATTTGGGGGTCTAGTGCTCTGTGCAAGGCACTCCATGTCGTCATTATGAAGGAGGACCAGCCAGAGTCCCCACCCCCAGACTCCTGCCCCAAGATAGGCTGGCACAGAAGATGTCTGCACAGTTAGCCATGCAGGACTGGACACCTAGGCTGCACGTGGGCATGAGCCACACAGGACGGATAATTCTCTTCCTCCTGGAGCCTGGGGGCCTTCACAGAGGCTTTCGCCTGGGCCCTGAATAACGAATAGATCTCCCCAGGTCAAACGTCTCAGGTAGGGAACTGGCCTGCATGAAAGTGTGGTATTTGCTATTGTGAATAGTGCCGCAATAAACATACGTGTGCATGTGTCTTTGTAGTAGCATAATTTATAATCCTTTGGGTATATACCCAGTAGTGGGATGGCTGGGTCATATGGTACATCTAGTTCTAGATCCTTGAGGAATCGCCATACTGTTTTCCATAATGGTTGAACTAGTTTACAATCCCACCAACAGTGTAAAAGTGTTCCTATTTCTCCACATCCTCTCCAACACCTGTTGTTTCCTGATTTTTTAATGATTGCCATTCTAACTGGTGTGAGATGGTATCTCCTTGTGGTTTTGATTTGCATTTCTCTGATGGCCAGTGATGATGAGCATTTTTTCATGTGTCTGTTGGCTGTATGAATGTCTTCTTTTGAGAAATGTCTGTTCATATCCTTTCCCCACTTTTGGATGGGGTTGTTTGTTTTTTTCTTGTATATTTGTTTGAGTTCTTTGTAGATTCTGGAAATGAGCCCTTTGTCAGATGAGTAGATGGCAAAAATTTTCTCCCATTCTGTAGGTTGCCTGTTCACTCTGATGGTAGTTTCTTTTGCTGTGCAGAAGCTCTTTAGTTTAATTAGATCCCATTTGTCAATTTTGGCTTTTGCTGCCGTTGCTTTTGGTGTTTTAGACATGAAGTCCTTGCCCATGCCTATGTCCTGAATGGTACTACCTAGATTTTCTTCTAGGGTTTTTATGGTATTAGCTCTAACATTTAAGTCTTGGAATCAACCCAAATGTCCATCAGTGACAGACTGGATTAAGAAAATGTGGCACATATACACCATGGAATACTATGCAGCCATAAAAAAGGATGAGTTTGCGTCCTTTGTAGGGACATGGATGCAGCTGGAAACCATCATTCTTAGCAAATTATCACAAGAAGAGAAAACCAAACACCGCATGTTCTCACTCATAGGTGGGAACTGAACAATGAGCTCACTTGGACTCGGGAAGGGGAACATCACACACTGGGGCCTATCATGGGGAGGGGGGAGGGGGGAGGGATTGCATTGGGGAGTTATACCTGATATAAATGATGAATTGATGGGTGCTGACGAGTTGATGGGTGCAGCACACCAACATGGCACATGTATACATATGTAACAAACCTGCACGTTATGCACATGTACCCTAGAACTTAAAGTATAATTAAAAAAAAAAAAAAAAAAAAAAAGAAAGTGTGGTATTGGGAGGCGTGGACAGGGGCTCCTGGGGAGAAATCGGATCTTGCCAGCAGACAGACTGAGCTCAAGCCTGCCTGACCTGCCTCCGGTTCTGTGGCTCTTGCCTGAAGGACAAGTGATTTTGAACGATCTACCTCTCTTCTTACCCCACATGGCAGGAAAAGGCTTTGCATCTTGAAAGATCTGGACTCCTTCTGCCTTCTGAGCATCTGTGAGATGGAGATACTGATAGGGCCTTCCTCATAGAGATGTTTTAAAGATTAAATGAGAGACCTCATGGAAAGCTGTTAGCACAGAGCTAAGTAAGCATTGTCATTAGTTATTATTATCCTATTTTATAGGCTACCACAGTGGTTCTCAACCAATTTTACCCCTCAGAGGTCATTTGGCAGTGGCTGGAGATATATTTGGTTGTCACAACTTGCAGGAGTGGGAGGGAGGCTGCCCCTGGTCCCTGGTGGGTAGGGCCAGGGTGCTGCTAAGCACCCACCATGCACAGGGCGGCCCCCACAGCAGAGCAGAGCCCACCCAGAACGCAGAGAGCACAGAGGCTGAGAAGGCCTGGGCTGGGAGTTTCACCTTCTCCTGAAGACAGTGCGGTGACCATGATTTTCAAGCAGGGAATGACGTCATAAAATCTAAGTTTCAGAAAGAAAAATCTGGCAACGTTGTGACATGTCTAGAAAGCTCAGCCAGGGGCACTGCAGAACTGCAGATGAGACTGGGGGGAAGGAGGGCTGGGTCTGCAGCAGGACCGTGAGGCCGCACATTCCAGGGTCTTGGCAAGAAGAGAGCAGGAGAACCTGCTGAGGTCTAGAGGAAGGAAGGGACAGGCCTGGGGCCACTGCGGGACCTTAAAGTTTCCAGCCTGTGGGCCTGAGCCGATGGTAATGCCGCCTTTCAATAGCATAGGAAGAGAAGACTCCATTTGGGAACTGTGTCCTCCAGGCCCAGGTTGGGGGAAGCTCCTCCACCAACCTTCGCGTGAGCCACGCCCCCCA